>NC_139578.1:22616067-22626067 GCF_946808225.1 Silurus aristotelis
ATAGGGGCTGGAAAAGTGTACCCCGGGTTAGGTATACCAAGCAATAAATTATACATATTTTTTAAGTAATTGCAGTCAATGCTAAATCTATATTACAAAGATGAATATAATTATTTTACTTACCTTAATGTCCACTAGCTGGAGCACTACTTTAGCGTTTTCTGCCATGGTAAGAAATTAGCAAACACTAAAATCACAATGCAATAATCACAACACACTGTACGAATACTGTATGAAATACATCTTCTCCAAATGAGGACTTTGTGCAGAAAAATTAGGTATTGCTCTCGGTCCCACAATGCATGCCTGCCAGGCGTTCTTTTTCTTTTCCCACTGTTTGTGGCATTGTCAAATCTGAAAAGTGTGTGTGGAATTTGAATGTTTTCTTTAATATGTTTTCATTTTCTTCGTTTGTTTTTTTTTGTCTGGATGAGTTCGTATCTCCGAAAATTCGTAAATCGGGCGTTTGTAGGTCGGAAGCTGACTGTATTCTGGTAAAAGTTGAAATATTGACTATCAAAATGTATCCTGATTAAAAATTACTTTTTGTTGGAGTTTATTTATTTATTTTTATATCTGAGTAGAGAAAGGATGATGATCAGGTGATCAGGAATGTCTCTGTTCTCAGTCATGTTTACATCGCTGAGTCCCTCTGTCTGAACCATGTTACCCCCAAACTTCTTGTTGCCTTCTGCCTGCTCATTGTTAACTTCGTAAACTAGTCTACGCATGTGTTTAATTGTCTGGTTTACTATTCTGTTACATTATGTCTGTACTTCTCCTGCACTGCAAGCTCCTGATGCCAAGTCAAATTCCTTGTGTGTGTGTAAGCATACCTTGTAATAAAGCTATTTCTGATTCTGATTCGGGTGTGTGAGAGCCAGGAAATGATACACCAGTGGTAGATTAAAAAAGCTGCACAATGAGAGGATATAGGTTGATGGGCTAAAAACGGGACAAATGGGAAGAAAAAAATAGATTATGTCCCCAAATAGATTAAAACTAAAGTAGCAATCCTGTTTCGAAAATGTAAAAGTAGAAAGTACAGATATTTGTGTAAAAATGTTATGAGTGAAAGTAAAATGTTGTCCGAAAAATAAATCTTCTTCTTCTTCTTTCAGCTTCTCCTATTAGGGGTCGCTATAGCAGATCATCAGTATCCATACTCCCCTGTCCTCTACATCTGCCTCGTTCACACCAACTTCCTGGCAAGCCTCCCTCACCTTGTCTCCAATACGTCCTCCATGCACAGTCCCTCTAATAAACTTGTTTCTAATCTTGTCCATCCTCATCACTCCCAATGAAAACCTTAACATCTTCAGCTCTGCTACCTCCAGCTCCACCTCCTGTCTTAGCAGCATAACATAGCAGGTCTCACCACAGTCTTATAAACTTTTAATTTTAGTCTTGCAGATACCCTTTATTTACAAATCACTTCACCTACTCCACCCTGTCTGCACTCTTTTCTACAATTTTCTAACACACTCTCCTTTACTTTGAACTGTTGACCCCAGGTACCTAAACCCATTCACCTTCACAACCTCTTCTCCCTGCAACCGCACCACTCCACTGCCCTCCCTCTGATTCACACACATGTACTCTGTCTTACTCCTACTTATACTCTTGCTGTTGTCATACTCTCATACATTCCCTGCACCACCCTCACATACTTCTCTGACACACCTGACTTCTTCATACAATACCACAACTCCTCTCTCTTTTGTCTACAAGGCCAAAAATGGACCAGCACCATCTTACCTCTGAGACCATATCACACCTTGCACTGCACCACGCTGCCTGAGATCCTCCAGCACTGCTCGACTGGTACCACCTTCTCTCAGAATGAGAGGTAAGTATACTTCAAGGTACTTCTCTGTTCTGGCACTGAGGTGGTGGAATGAACTTTCTCTAGAAGTCCGAACAGCAGAGTCTCTGTCTATTTTCAAACGATGGTTGAAGATCTACTTCTTCCAGAAACACAAATGAACACTTTCCAAGTTTGCTTTGTAAAAATCAAGAGTTGTATTCTGATTTATTTTATGTTGGTAATCTAGCGTACCAGTGTAGATTTATTTATTGCTAAAAACTCAAAACACTTTTGTACATGGCTCTGGACAAGGGCGTCTGCTAAATGCCGCAAATGTAAATGCTTCGGCACTCTGTCGTACGCTTTCTCCAAATCCGCAAACACACTACGCAACTCCTTCTGAACTTCTCTATACTTCTCCATCAACATTCTGAAAGCGAATATTGCATCCGTAGTGCTATTCCTCAGCATTAAACCATACTGTTGCTCACAGTTGGTCACCTCTTCTCTCAGCCTGGCTTCCACTTCTCTTTCACATAACTTCATGGTGTGACTGATCAACTTTAACTTAATCAACCTCAACCCTGATCAACTTTTGTCCAAAAAATAAATAGTGAATTAAAATACTGATATCAGAATAATCTTCCCAATTCTTCCCAATTCTGCCACACACACACACACACACACACACACACACACACACACACACACACACACACACACACACACACAGTATAAGTATAGTACTACCCAAATAACAAATGTAAAATAATTAATTACATTTTTCCATTAAGTATTTTAATTTCATTTGTGCCAGTTTAATTGATTACTCAATGTAACATGTATTGCAATAATTAGATTTGATCTATTTTATTCTTATCTATTTTATATGTATAAAATATCATGAAGCATTTTATATTATTTAACTTTATTTATTTGTTTTTGCATTTCTCCCCCTAATTGTCCTAAAATTGAAACAAACAGTGACTTAAAAACAAGGTACATACCGTCAATTTTGTGACTGTTACACCGTTAATACAGGTGCATCTCAATAAATTAGAATATCATTAAAAAGTACATTTATTTTAGTAATTTAATACAAAAAGTGAAACTCATATTATATAGATTCATCACACACAGACTGATATATTTCAAGTGTTTCTTTCTTTTACTTTTGATTATTTTGGCTTACAGCTAATGAAAAACCCAAAATTCAGAAATCGCAGAAAATTTATATATTGAGAAAAAATTAAATATTGGAGACTCGTGGTGTCACACTCTAATCAGCTAATTAAAATCAATCATTGACACCCTGCACATGGAGGGTAAGCCACAAAAGGTCATTGCTAAACAAGCTGGCTGTTCTAAGAGTGCCTTATCCAAGCACATTATTGGAAAGTTGAATGGAAGGAAAAAATGTGGTAGAAAAAGGTGAATTGAAGCCCATTCATGAATTTGGGGGAGATTCACAAAGAGTGGACTGCAGCTGGAGTCATTGGTTCAAGAGCCACCACGCACAGACGTATCCATGTGCTGTAACTGACGCATTCCTTGTGTCAAACCACTCCTGAACCAGAGACAACATCAGAGGTGTCTCACCTGGGCAAAGGACAAAAAGGACTGGACTGTTGCTCAGTGGGCCAAAGTCGTCTTTTCAGATGAAAGGAAAGAAAATTTTGAATTGCATTTGCAAATCAAGGTCCCAGAGTCTGGAATATAAGAGAAGAGAATCCAAGTTGCTTAAGGTCCAGTGTAAAGTTTGCACAGTCACTGGTGGTATGGGGAGTCATGACATCTGCTGGTGTTGGTACACTGATTACCTCCATGCCACGCCGAATTGAGGCAGTAACTAAAGCAAAAGGAGCCCCTACCAAGTATTAAGTACATTTACAGTAAATGAACAACAACAATTCACTAAAAATGTCTTTGATTGGTCTTATAAAGTTTTCAATTTTTTTGAGATCGTGAATTGGTGGGTTTTTGTTAAATATGGGCCAAAATCATCAAAATTAAAAGAAATAAACACTTGAAATATATCAGTGTGTGACGAAATTTATATAACACAAGTTCCACTTTTTGTATTGAATTACTAAAATAAATAAACTTTTAAATTATTTTGTAGTTAGTGATATGCCCCTGTTATATATTATATAGTATTATATATATTCATATGTTGCATATATTAAGTGTGGGCATGTCACATGCTATGTGCTGCTATGAAAGAAGCAAAGTGTCAAATCCCTGCTAAAAACATTATAATATATTCACTTAATTTAACCCAAAGTGTCATAGGAGTTGGCCCAGCTACACTGCTTTAAGGTAAGCAGATAAAGACCACTGAATTCATGATTTAAATATCTAGCTAAGAAGTAAATCAGCAGGAGAATGATTAGGGTGAGTAACGGCAATGTATCTGCTTTAAATCAGATTTCAGTTTGTCAATCATCTCTATTTCTATCATTAAAAAGAGGTTTTTACCTGCAGAACGGGCAAACAAGTAACATCCTAAATTGTCTGCCAAACTGTCTGGTAAACGAACAGCAGTAAATTTTAGCCATTATTGGTAAGTGAGCATGTGTTAATTTTTAACCCTGTTTCTGATCCAGCTAAGCAATGTCAGTAGACTGCTGGGTATCCACCTTAGGAACTAAATAAAGCTCTTCTGCATTGGTAAGCTCTGCCTTAATTATCAGTGAAGAAACATGAAGCAGGTTTCATATTAGCAGTGACCACACTGAGAACACATGGTGACCTTTGATGTCTGCCTCAGCCCCATCACTGAAGCCAGTAAAGCCACGCTAAGGCTTCTCTACCATCAAGCCAATTAGTGCAAATGCTCGTTAAGCTTTTAACTGAGACCCAGTGGAGTGTGCTGAATGCTTAAGGATGCATGGGGGCATGAATGGTGGACAAATCATTTTATGGACAGCAAAAGTGATTATATTGGACACATTGAAATTTAATATGTAATTTTTAAAGCAAGGCTTTCTCTGCATTCTGTCACAGACCCTGTTTAATTATTTATTTTTAATAAAGTGGATAGTTGCATATTTTATAGCTTTAGGGTAAAATACTACATAAATCAGTCTACTTTTAAGACTAGACTTACAAAAGTCTACTTTTTCTTTCTCTCACAAGCTGTGTCTCTTTTTTCTTTCTCTCTCTTTCTCTCTTACACACCTGTTTCTAAACACCTAGTTGGGTTCATGTGTCACTTCTTCCTCCAATTCCATCAAGGCCTGCTCAATCACCAAATCTCCTCACTGGCTGCGAGCCAACATCCTCACTGTAGCTAATGGGTTGAAAAGACTGATTGGTTAAGCACACCGTGGCAAGATGCTAGTAAGATGCACTGTTGCAGAAAGACAGTGAGACTGAATGTTTGTTTCTGTTCAATTGTTCTAAAACAAAGAGTCCACTTGGTAAATTAGCGCTTTATGTCTTTGTGTTGGTTCAGTAGACTGAAACAGCTTTATTCAAGACTGTAGCTGCACCACTCCTCCTCTAGGCTTAAGATGAATTAAAAAGAAAATGGGTTGCTTTCCCAGAATGCACTGGATAATTAGGTAATGAATTAGCACAAGCAGATTGCTGCACAGTGTCAAGTGTGGTGACACACACACAATCCCTGAAATGCAACCTCCACTGACCCTGAAACATTTTGACCATTACAATTTGCCATCTCCCAACAGTGTGTGTTTTGTGTGTGTGATTATTGGGGAAAAAATTTTAACCACAGTAATTACATTACATTTTCTTTGTTTTTTTTGCCTAATATGTTAAAAAAGAAAACAGCCGTAGCACTCACTTTGAGTGTGTATGCTTGTTTATGAGATTTGGAGGACAGATGTAAGGATACTACAGAACCTACATGTGGCAGGGGTGTGTGTCTGAGCCCCTGTTTGTGAATGCCTGGCGAGGCCGGGGGGGAAGTGAGAGAAGGGCAAAGTATAAACAAGCTCTATAAAGCCTTAAAGGAGATTTTATATATATATATATATATATATATATATATATATATATATATATAAACTTTCTTTTCGGCTTCTCCCGTTAGGGGTCGCCACAGCGGATCCTCCGCACGTTTGATTTGGCATATGTTTTACGCTGGATGCCCTTCCTAACGCAACCCTCCCCAATTTATCCGGGCTTGGGACCGGCACTAAGAGCGGCTGGGGATGGTTCCCTGACCGGGGATCGAACCCGGGTCGCAGCGGTGAGAGTGCTGCATCTTAACCACTAGACCACCAGGGGACATATATATATATATATATATATATATATATATATATATATATATATATATATATATATATATATATATATATATATATATATATATATATATATATATATATATATATATATATATATATATATATATATATATATATATACATGCCCTGTGTGAAAAAGTGTTTGCCCCTAAACCTAATAACTGGTTGGGCCACCTCTTTGCAACAACAACTGCAATCAAGCATTTGGCATAACTTGCAATGAGTCTGGTCCGGATGATTACACAACAGTCATTAGAGTACTGTAATTTCCGGACTATTAAGCGCACCCAAATATAAGCCGCACCCACTGAATTTTACAAATATTTTTATTTTGAACATAAATACTCCGCACTTGTCTATAAGCCGCAGGTGCCTACATTGAAACTAATGAACTTTACACCAGCTTTAACGAAAGACAGTGTCTGTTACACGGCTTGTATCTAAACAGTAGCCTACCAAGAAAGTCATTGTTCACTGTCTTCCTCCTTCCATTTACAACAATTTCGCTCTCTCTCTCTCTCTCTCTCTCTCTCTCTCTCTCTCTCTCTTTTTTTTTTTATTTTAGCATCGTCGTGCGTTTAAAAAACACCACCGGTGGAAGCTTTTCTCCCGATGCCGTGCAGCTCAGAACACAGGTGAAGTGTGTTTTTTCATGCCTGGCTGTTTCCAGCGTGACGTCGCCTTTCCTGTTGACAGTCCGAGTGAGCGGCAGGTCAAACGTCAGAGGAACCGCATCCATATTTATGATGTGGTGCGGCCCGATTCTGAACCCGTTCGGCAATTTCATTGGTCTAATGTTACGGCCCTCAGTTTTTCAAAACGTGGAAAAAAAAAGTAGCAGCTTATAGTCCGGAAAATACGGTATTTAGAGTTCATGTGTTTCTTTTTGAGGTGTATTGAATGGAACAGATTTATTTTTTATTTTTATTTTGTTTGTATTATTTTCTTTTCCTTTGCTCTGTCTCATGTCCTGACTCAGCTGTAGTCAAACCTGGGTGCCTTGAATATTTCTTTATAAATGGCAATCCCCAGTAAATAAGGCCCCAGGGTGGCGTAGTCGCTTTTCATTAGTAGGTAGCTTCTTAAATCCATTTTTAATCCTACTAGTAATTCCCTATTTGCTCTAAATTACACAAACTTTGAAAACAAGTCGGACTTCCTGGCGCCACATATAGAAAGCTTGAAATGTTGCACACATCAGGCAATTAAAACCTTCTATAAAACACACACAAGCTGGATGCAAACGCAAAGTTCTGTTTGGTGACCTGATGAATTATGTAATTTAAAACACCATAATTGCTTCTCCTCCTTGGCCTTTCTCTTTTTCTCCATCTTGGCAGCTCCATCATTAGCATTCTTCTACCACTTTACCCCATGTCCCTCCTCTGCACATTTCCAAACCATCTCAATCTAACCTCCCTCACCTTGTCTCCAAAAGGTTCTACTTGCACGGTCCCTCTAATAAACTCAATTCTACTGTCAGGGTGTGGGTAGTAGGACCCAAATGCAGGACGCGAGCAAAGTATATATATTTAAAGTCTTTAATGAAAAACTAATTTTAGGCAAACACATTGTCCTTGCAGAAAAAAAAGAACACAAAAAATCACGGCCACCAGGCTGAAATAGTCAATGTAAGAAAAACACAAAAAAACTGTGTCCGAAAACTTAAGGCCACTTTCATTCCCCTTCTCTCCAGCGTGTAACTCCACCTCTCCAGGCTCTTCTAAACCTGCTCCCTACTTTCACCACATATCACAAAATCATCCGCAAACATCAAAGTCCTGTCTGACCTCATCCATTTACCTGTCCATCACCCCCTGCAAAATGGAAAGGGCTCAGAGCCAATCCTTGATGCCACGAGTCCCACCTCCACCTTGAACCAGTCTGTCGTCCCTACTGCACACTTCACTGCTGTCACACGGTCCTCATACATGTCCTGCACCACCCTCACATACTTCTCTGGCACACCTAACTTTCTCATACAATACCACAATTCCTCTCTCTGCATTGCTAAAAACTCAACGCCCTTTTGTTCGTCGCTCTGGACAAGGGCGTCTGCTGAATGCCACAAATGTAAATGCTTCGGCACCCTGTCGTACGCTTTCTCTAAATCCACAATCACACAATGCAACTCCTTCTGACCTTCTCTATACTTCTCTATCAACATTCTCAAAGCAAATATTGCATCTGTCATGAAACCATACTGTTGCTCAAGGATGGTCACCTCTTCTCTCAGCCTGGCTTCCACTATTCTTTCCCATAACTTCATGGTGTGACTGATTAACTTAATTCCCCTGTAGTTACTGCAGGTCTGCACATCTTCCTTATTTTAAAAATCGGTACCAGCACACATCTTCTCCATTCCTTAGGCATCCTCTCACCTTCCAAAATCTTGTTAAACAATCTGGTTAAAAACTCCACTGCCATCTCTCCTAAAACATCTGCCACATCTCCTTGTACTCCTGCCTACTTTCCTCATCACTCTGTCTATCCCAATCCTGTTTGTCCAACCTCTTTCTCCTTATGCTTTCCTACACTTCCTCATTCCACAACCATGTCTCTTTGTCTTCCTTTCTATTTCCAGATGTCACACCAAGTACCTTTCTAGCTGTCTCCCTTATCACTCCTGCAGTAGTTGCCAGCACCTCTTCACCACCACGAGCCCCTGTCTGACCTCTTCCCTGAACCTCACACTACAGACCTTTCTCCTTCAGTTTCCACCATCTTATTCTTCTTTCAGTCCTCACTCTCCTCCTCCTCTTCTTCACCTCCAAAACCATCCTACAGACCACTATCTGATGCTATCTTGCTACATCGTCCCCTGCCAAGACCTTACAGTCTCTAATTTCCTTCAGGTTGCATCTCCTACATAGAACATAGTCCACCTTTGTGCATCTTCCTCTACTCTTATATGTCACTCTCTGCTCCTCCTTCTTCTTACAATAAGTATTCACCACTGCCATTTCCATCCTTTTAGCAAAATCTACCACTATCTGCCCTTCCACATTCCTCTCCTTAAAGCCATACCTTCCAATTACTTCCAAATCACCCCTGTTCCCTTCATCAACATGCCTATTAAAGTCTGCCCCAATCACTAATCTTTCTTTCCTAGGTACACCTTCTACCACTTCATCTAACTCACTCCAGAATTTTTCTTTCTCCTCCATCTTACAGCACACTACAGCACTGATGACATTTATTATCACCCCTTCAACTTCCATCTTCACGTTCATCACCCATCAGAAACTCGCTTTACCTCCACTACATTCTTACTGTATTCTTTCTTCAGGATCACCCCTACACCATTTCTCTTTTCATTCACACCATGGTAGAACAGTTTAAACCCACCTCCAATGTCTCTGGCCTTACTCCCTTTCCACTTGGTCTCCTAAACACACAACATGTCTACCTTTCTCCTTCCCATCATATCTCTCCCTTTACCAGTCAAAGTACCAACAGTTGAAGTGCCCACTCTAATCTCCACTCTCCTACACTTCCTTTCCCTGTTGTCTCTGTAGACTTTTCCTCCTTTCCATTTTCTCCTTTGGTAACATTAGCCCAATTCCACTGCTACCCTGTTAGCTAACAATACCTGTGGCAGTCGTTGGTAACCCGGGCCTCGACTGATCCGGTATAAAAGTCTGGTTCGTGACCTGCATATTTGATTTGGCATATGTTTTATGCTGGATGCCCTTCCTAACGCAACCCTTCCCATTTATCTGAGCTTGGGACCAGCAGTACAAAAGATTCCACAGTATAGGAAATAAAGGTTACTTTTGCTGCTGTTATTATTGCAGGTAGAATACGAAAGCAGGGTGTCTAGGAGGATGAAATTTGCATTTCACTCACATGCACTCACAAGAACAAAACAGAAATGGAGCCGGATAAATGAGATGCTTTTTAATAAATGTTTATT
>NC_139578.1:22631067-22736067 GCF_946808225.1 Silurus aristotelis
ACTTATACCTTATATTCACAGTCCTTTGCCTGCTATTCACATTCTTAAATTCACATATACAGTGGGGCAAAAAAGTATTTAGTCAGCCACTATTTGTGCAAGGTCTCCCACCTTAAAAGGCCTGTAATTTTCATCATAGGTACAGTTCAACTATGAGAGACAAAATGAGAAAAAAAAACCCAGAAATCACATTGCCTGATTTTTAAAGAATTTATTTGCAAATTATAGGGAAAAATAAGTATTTGGTCAATAACAAAAGTTCATCTCTATACTTTGTTATATACCCTTTGTTGGCAATGACAGAGATGAAACGTTTTGTGTAAGTCTCCACAAGGTTTTTACACACTGTTGCTGGAAGTTTGGCCCATTCCTCCATGCAGATCTCCTCTAGAGCAGTGATCCGTGGCAACACGGATTTTCAATTCTCTCCAAAGATTTTCTATGAGGTTGAGATCTGGAGACTGGCTAGGCCCTGCAGGACCTTGAAATGCTCCTTACGAAGCCACTCCTTCGCTGCCCCAGCAGTGTGTTTGGGATCATTGTCATGCTGAAAGACCCAGCCACGTTTCATCTTCAATGCCCTTGCTGATGGAAGGAGGTTTTCACTTAAAATCTCCCAATACATGGCCCCATTCATTCTTTCCTTTACACGGATCAGTCATCCTGGTCCCTTTGCAGAAAAACAGCCCCAAAGCATGATGTTTCCACCCCCATGCTTCACAGTAGGTATGGTTTTCTTTGGATGCAACTTAGCATTCTTTCTCCTCCAAACACGACTAACTGAGTTTTGACCAAAAAGTTCTATTTTGGTTTCATCTGACTATATGACATTCACCCAATCCTCTTCTGGATCATCCAAATGCTCTTTAGCAAACGTCAGACAAACCTGGGCATGTACTGGCTTAAGCAGGGGGACACGTCTGGCACTGCAGGATTTGATCTGGTGCAGGTCTACAATTTTGTTTCTGGTGTCCTTTGACAGCTCTTTAGTCTTGGCCATGGTGGAGTTTGGAGTCTGATTGTTTGAGGTTGTGGACAGGTGTCTTTTATACTGATAACAAGTGGAGGACAGAGGAGCTGCTTAAAGAAGAAGTTACAGGTCTGTGAGAGCCAGAAATCTTGCTTTTTTTTGTAGGTGACCAAATACTTATTTTTCACCATAATTTTAAAAAAAAATTCTTTAAAAATCAGACAATGTGATTTTCGGGATTTTTCTCATTTTGACTTTCATAGCTGAAGTGTACCTATGATGAAAATTACAGGCCTCTCTCATCTTTTTAAGTGGGAGAACTTGCACAATTGGTGGCTGACTAAATACTTTTTTGCCCCACTGTACATGGGCTAAACATCTCAGAATGTGGCACCTCTCAAAATAATTTAAGTTACATATCCTTTGCTTGACATAACTGCATTAAGCTATCAATCTACTGACATCTCCAAACTGTTTGGTCTAGTTACTTACTTGGCAAAACCTTCCACATTTCTACTTCACTTTTGTCCCCTGAATAAGTCATTTGTTGATAGGATACATTTCCCATTTTGTAGACTTTGTGTGTGTGTGTGTGTGTGTGTGTGTGTGTGTGTGTGTGTGTGTGTGTGTGTGTGTGTGCTTTTACCAGTGGTGGGACATGCATTTGGCATTTCGCATATGGAGGGTGAATACCATTCTAGTCAAGCAAGAAACCCAGTTAAGACTCCAAACCTCTACACTACAACCGCAACTGTGCCACCTACAGCATCTGGAGCATTTCAGAATCAATATTTCAGAATTTCAGAATCAATAGCATTGATTAATCAATAGCAATCAATAGCATTTCAGAATCAATATTTGTCTAATAACAAGACCGAAACATGGAAAATTAAATAAAATACAACCTACTCACCAGAGATGCAGAATCATAATTTGCATCGCTCCTCAGAGGCTGTAAGCCAGTGGTACCGCTCAAATTCACTGGTCTGGAAGTGGAGAACAAACCCTTTCCTGGGCTGAGACAAGATAGCTTTGGGGTTGGCAGACCTCTCCTCATGATGTCTAGATTTTTTTTTTAATGAATTTTTAAGTATGTCCGAGACCAAAACAATTTATCGTAAAAAAATCTCGCGTAAAAAAGTCTTACTTAGATGTATTAATGAGTGCAGCGCGCTACAAATATGTTTTGCCAGTCTTGCTAGGCCAGAACTTGGCTGTAACAGTTTACCAATGACCAACCAATCAGAGGATGGAAAAATGCTGACGCTATTCTGAGGCAAATTTTAAATCTGATTGGTCAAAGAAACAGACCCACTGATAATAGAGACTATGGTAAAAAAACGCCAGCAATAATGACTTTAAAGGCCCTGGGCAGATTAGATTGACATGGCAGCACATATCAAAACAAATCTGATTGGACAAAAGATCTAACATCCACATACACGTAAGGGAAGCAGTGCAGCCAAGAGAAACGCTACGAAATAAGGAGAATAGATTGTTGGGAATAAATTTATACAATTTCATGGAACAAATATTATAATTTAGGTTGTAAAGGTAGGTCAGTGGTTTTGATTGTGTTTAGGCCAGCAGAGAAGACTTTGCTGGCCCTGACCGCCCGCCATTGTCTTTCACCATATTTTGTAGTGCCACAATAAAAATCAACTATCATAAGGGGTGAATCCTCTTGCTTTCTCGGGTAAAAATGTGAGTGTATGGTATATGTGTCATTTTAATTCACGCAAACTGTTGTGCAGAGTGAAACAGGCTGGGCTAAAGGCATAAACATATAAAACTATGTTCCAAATATAATTTTAATTCAAAAATAATTAATTATATATGCTTGATCTAACCGTAACCCTAACCTCAATAACAGACTAAAATTATTTAGATTATGTACTTTAGATACAGTAAAAAACTTTCTTTTGGCTTCTCCCATTAGGGGTCACCACAGCGGATCATCCGCATGTCTGATTTGGCACATGTTTTTACACTGGATGCCCTTCCTAACGCAACCCTCCCCATTTTTCCGGGTTTGGGACTGGCACTAAGGCTTGTGCAACCCTAATGGCTGGGGTTGGTTCCCTGACCGGGGATTGAACCCGGGCCGCAGCGGTGAAAGCGCCGCATCCTAACCACTAGACCACCAGGGGACCTGTTCTTTAGATACAGTAAAAGCTTTAAATAAAGCTTTCTATGGACCAGCTAATTGTGGAGATATTTTGTCATTTTTTATCTTACTTGTCAAAAACCTTCCACTTTTTCCACTTTATATTTATCCCTACACACAGAAGAAGTAATCAAAGCATCAAGCCAAACCATTCCAAACTAGTCACAGGAGAACTTGTATCATACAAAATGTGGAAAAAGGCACACCTGCTTGCGATGGCCAGCAAAGTTGAGCTTAGTACAGTGATTTTCCACTGCACACTGACCTGGCTTTTATCACTCAGACTGAGCTGGCACTTTGTTCCTGTCTTTCTGCTGGTCCATCTGTCTGTCTCTGTCTGGCATTACACTGTGGCATTCTTCCCAGACAGTCATATCCATGAACACATATACACACATGAATGCACACTGTTCTTATTCCTCCACAAATCCTGCTTTGTGCTGGATTCCAGGCCAAAGGCAACAGTGTATTGCACTGTGTATTGGACAGAAAGCTACAGGATGTGTGTAGTCTGTTCTTTATACATTTCCTTTAAATTGTCAATACCAAACAGTAACCGAGGCCTCACATGCTGAACTTCGAATCTACATGAGCCACCTGTATTATGTACCAAAACAATGAGCATCCATATGTGTGTGTACGTGTGTGTGTGTGCACGTGTGTGTGTGTGTGTGTTGTGTGTGTATAAAGGCATTCTTACACTGCTACAGTCCCACACACACAGAAGAAGCTGCTTTGGGTCTTTAAATGTCTTTCTTTCTCTCTTTTTTTTTAGCAGACCTTTCCATGTCTGCTAATGAGCCACAAATCTTGGGGCGATAGCTCTGGGCAGCCCTGTAGTTAAAGTGAGAGATGGAAAATCATATTTCTAACCGTGCTCACCCAATAAAGCTATCACAGCCACCCTGACTTGCATGAATGTACACTGTGCCAATATTTTAGTCATATAAAGCTAAAGTGGAAAATATTATTTAGTGTTTATGGGTCCCAAAATGCTCTTATAGGATATCAATTCAATTGGGCTTCTAACTCTGCATCCATGCTAACTTGTACATTATTATAACTAATATGACATTACTATTACTTATAATACTACTATTACTACAAATGTTATTTGTATTGTATTGTCACTTCTAGCTTTGGTTTACCAAGTACCAATGAAATGGTAGCCAAATTGCCTACAAGGTATTTTTATTACTTATACACAACATATCAACCTTGGTTTTCATAAATTTTTGCATATTAAACATTCAATTTAAACCAAACTCACATTAGACTTAATGCTGTGAGGAATGGAGGGGGACATGGACAAGGCACCTTTTTTTTTTTAGAGCTAGCCATTGTGGATTTATGCTCATAATTGATTTATATAGAGGTACATGTTAAAAAATACTCAACACAAATTGTGCTTGTGTCAAAAGTTTTAATAATTCCAAAAGACCTTTCTAGAACAATGCAGTGTTGGTTTCCATGATGAAATGGCTCCATAATTCTCTACCAATGTTCCTTTTTTTAAAATTATTATTTTATATATATATATATATATATATATATATATATATATATATATATATATATATATATATATATATATATATATATATATATATATAAGATAAAAGACTAACCCACCTAAAGATGAACATAATAAAGAATTTTAGTGACTGTAGCTAGCTGTATTCACAGTGTTCCTACACTATATAGCCAAAGGGTAGAGACCACCTGAACATCACACAAAGACAAAGTATGTGGGCTTTCCCAAAATATGGCCACAAAGACAAAAGCACACAATTGTCCTGCATGACTTTTTGTTGTTTCATGCTAAGAGTTCTCTTTGACTGAACTAAGCTATCTCACCCAACATTAGTACCTGATCTCACAAATGCTATTGTGCACAAATTCCCAAAGCTATGCTATAAAATCAAGAGTAAAATATTACCATAAGAGAAGTAGCTGTTATAGTTCTGCTTTTTTACTGGTAAATGCTCTAGTTTTCCAGTGTCAAACATTTTAGCCTGTCATTGTTAAATGTTCTGATTTGCTAATATTTAGGTTTTGGACTTAAAGGAAAACAGAATAAAGTCTTTGTTTTACTTAAAGCCTGGAAAGAATCACAAAAAACCCTGCCTATTTCAATTCACACACTGATTATAGCTACTGATGGTAAATTACTGCCTCTGAAGTAATGTTAACATTAGTAAAGGTCTCATTCTTGCTGTCACATCTGTTAAAATATAGATTTGTAAGGAATATTGATCAACTCCTTCAAGCTGTCTGATTCTAAAAATTTACCTAGTGACATTACAGATTACAGAGCACGTGTAGTTTTTTTGTTTTGTTTTATTTTATTTTATTTTCAGTTCATTGGAGGCTTTGGAGTACCAATTGTTTATTTCCCATATCTCATATCAGCACACTAATTTGATTGGCTTACTGTTTGTGGTAAGCACAACCAACCACGATTTTCCTCAATGGGAACTGGTAGTGCATCTTCAGCTGCTGCTGCTTATGAAGCTTCTATTTTTGTCTCATATCAGACATATGTCATAAATTCAGCAGTAAGTACAGTGAAAGCGTTAAGCATCACTGACAGCATTATGCAACAAACACTATTTGTTTTCACACAAAACATGCTTAATAGTTTGTTTTTTATAGTTGAATTACAATACTTTTTTTATTTTATTTTTTTTATTAAATAAAACGTTAACTATCACTGCATGGATTTTCACCTTCACTGATGGTGTTATATTGCATTCCAGGTTAATAGTGGCTTTGCATAAAAAAAGAAAAACTTATAACAATAAAATCTTAAGCTGATGTAGGTGCAGAAGAATAGTGTCCATTTGGGTGTAAAAATTTATCATAAAGAACAGATGGTTTTATCCTTGATAATAGCACTGCACACATTAGTGGAAGAATTAAACACAATTTATTATTTAAATTTAATGGACAGGAGGAAATGGACATCCTTTACAATATTCAGAAATGGATTCTGCTCTAATTATGTTAAAATGACCTGATATGAGGGAAAGGATTTTACATTTCGAGTCAGCAACAAGCTGACTGAAAACCTGGTAGTGATATAAAGATTACCAAATCTCTATTTGATAGATCCTGAATCACTGATTAATGCAGCACTGTATCTAAAAATCTGCAAATGCTCAGATGTTTGTTTTGAATTGGAGACAGGAGACTTACCTAGCACTCCCAGTCTGTAGTTCATGGTGACCACAATGACGTTGCCATATGCTGCCAGCACACTTGCGTCAAACATGTTTCCCGTTCCTTCCATGTATGAGCCGCCATGAATGAACAGCATAACAGGTTTCTTCCTGCGGTCACGAATATCTGAGAACAAATTATTCAAAACACAAAAGTCCAAGTGAGTTGAAGCAAAAGATGTGGTAAAAGCTGAGTCACCAGCAGAGAAACCAGAGACAAGGTCTGTTTCCACTGATAGAAAATATAGATCTTCTAATGGACTATGACTAAACAGACCAAACATTTTCCTTTGCTTGATTAAAGCATTCATTCATTAATCTATCCATTGATTCTTTTTAAATATAAAAAATGTTTCTTATTTAATGTCAATTATTTTTTTTACTTCCTACAGTCACAGTATCAAGGTATTTCCTCTAATACACTTTTAAGAAAAAGACAAAATACATCAAAGTCTCATTCTCATATAAGTAGTTATAATGAGTCAAATCATGCAATTAACATAAAAATATTAAAATATGATTAAATGTAAGGCTTGCCAAAGAACCACTGTTTTGCTCTTCACTGCTCTCAATTGTCTCTCAATTGTAAGGTATAGTGGATAAAATTTCTGTTCAAAGACTAAATGTAAATGTAATATTTGAGGTAACTGCTCAGCGTTAGCCTTTTAAATGTTTCAGTTCTTTGCTTCAATATAAGAAACATCCTGCATATGACTACTGCATTATTTCAATAGTTATCTGGCAGGATCTACCAAGTACTCTTAAAAGACCCAGATATCAGTGAGGCCAAAGCATAAAACAAACACACTCCTACACACACTCAACCTTTGTGCACAAATGTAGCCTCTGAAACACCAATTTACACCCACACACATCAGAGATATGCACTTTAACCCCCTATGCAGGAACATGGCTAATGCAGACACCGGCATCTATGATTGTTACTCGAAGCGATAACTGCCTTAACTTTATTGTCCAGTCCTTCTCTTGCCTAAGCAACTATTAAATCAGCTCTGCGGGATCTTGGCATGGTGCCATCTCTCATACAAATGCATACACACATTATTATATATGAGCTATGACCACATGGATACTGTGGTACTGTGTAACTGTAACATAAGTCAGGTAATTGATAGCATCTACACCCTGTTTCTCTACCCTCCCTCTCTCGCTCAATCTTACCCACTTCCTCTTGATCTTCAACACTTTTTGAAAGAATCTTTCAAAGCACCTTTCTTCTATTGCTTATCCCATCACTGTTTCTCTCCACTTCATACAAAATCCTCTCTGCCCTCGCAAATCTTTTTCAGAACCATTTAAAGCCTTAATTTTCCTTACTATAAGCTTTACAAACATCACAGTAATTTTATGACCTGGTGTAGCCATGCTTCTGAATTTAGACACTGTACACTGGATAGTGTAAAAGAGGTAGAAGGAAAGATGGGCGCAGAGAAGTGTGAAACAAGAAAGTAAATGAGAATGAGAGAAAGGACTTGTGAGAAGAATAGATAGAGGTAAGGTAGTTGGAGCTAGTGGGAAGGAAGCATAGAAAACAAAATAGAGGTTAAATAATAATAATATAGAGAGGAATAGATGGAGTCAGAAGCCCATCTGGAATTAAAAACAACCTCAGGTGATCAGATCATAAACACAGATGAACGTTGAAAAATTATATGTGTAGTGTGAAGGGCAGCATGCCCCAAATGAGTCTCTGATATGCATCTTTGACACAGTTATTAGTTAAAAAAAATTTTTCCACAGAAAGCAATCTACAAAAAACTGACCTGCGATTTGGCATGGGAATTATGCATATACAAATTAAATCTCGAAACAAATCAGTATGTTAAGTAGAATATTAGTCAAAGACTGTATTGGAACAGCAAGACCATATCTTTTATTTTGCATACAATAACTACAATTAATATGTTAAACAACTTTACCTTTACATTTTGTTTGAAGCCACTCTTTTTTTTTCAGTAATAAAATACATTTAAATATTTAAATGACAGGTAATACTTTTCACTCAGATGTGCACTGTTAGGGCTATAAAAAGTGATTTAGAAAAAAAAAGTGAATTAGAGTGTTTAGTCTTTGTTTGAGCCCAAGGTTGGTTTTTTTTAGCTAAGAAAGAGTAAATCAATTAGTGTCTTTGCACTGGCACATAACATAACCAGTGAAACTATGTAATGTCCTGAAAAACTAAGAAACCACTGGTGTTCTAGCAAAAAGACATCAAACAGGTTAGGCAAGGAAAAGTGCAGCAGCTGATGAAATAAATATTTTGAGAACTGTGAAGAAAACCCATAAAACAACAGACATTGTAATCATCAACAACCTTGACAGGGAATGTGAAGGTATCAAGATCCACCATTTCATTTCCAGCACATCAAAGAACTTCATCAGGGGAAAAGGTGGAAGGCTTTAGACTGTCTAGAATCAATCACCAGAACTTGAAGTAACTGAGAACTTCCTAAAAAAAAGAGAGAGGGAGAAACCTCTCAAAATAAACAATTGAAACAAGTTGAGGTACAAGTCTGGAAATGCATCACCAAGGAAGTATGAAACAGTTGTATGTGATGTACAACAGTGATGTAAGTGGGTTATTGCTTGATGCAAATAAAGTGTTAGTTATTTTATTTTCTCTTCCCTTTCAGGAACTTGAACTGCGTCAATAACGTTTTGGGACACGCTCTAAATAACGTGTGTAATCACTCCAATGGAAAGTACGGCGTCATGAAGGGGTGACATCATGACAGGAAGCTATAAAGCGCACATGGGGTGAAACCAGCACCAGCTTTTGTTTGTTCATAAAGCGCTCTATGTGTTTATATGTGTGGTAAGTCGGAAATGTACGAAAAAATATTAAAATAAAGCGACTAAGAAACTAAGCATTTCCTTTGTTTATGCAATCCTCACTGCCCTGCTTGAAGGGGGCTGGGGAACTTACAATCTCTGTGTTGACAAATTACCCGCTCCCTCCGGTCCCGGCCGCCCTAGAAGACCTCTGTGCAGCCCGAGTATTCACCAAACTAGATCTCTGGGGTGCATACAATCTAGTGCGCATATGCACGGACAATGAATGGAAGACGGCCTTCATCACCCCCTCAGAGCACTACGAATACCGGGTCATGCCATATAGACTTTCCATTTCTCCGGCAGTGTTCCATGAATGAAGTGTTCAGACAGTTCCTCCATCGGATTGTCATCGTAAACATTGATGACATGCTGATATACTCCCGAAGTCTGACTGAACATCGGGTGTCATGTCACCCGAGTCTTGGAACGATTATGAGAACACCACCTCTACCTGAAGCTGGAGAAATGTGAGTTCCATCAGTCCTGTGTACAGTTCCTGGGGTACGTTCTCAGTCCATCGGGGGTACAAATGGACCAGGAGAAAGTCAAGGCAGTTCTAGACTGGACTCGCCTAGGCTACACGAAAGAACTCCAACGATTCCTAGGATTTGCTAACTTCTAACGAAGGTTCATTTACAATTTCAGTTTGGTCACTGTCCAGCTCACCTCACTCCCCAAGGGTAAGGCCAAGACCATAGTCTGGAATCAGGAGGCCGATTAGGCCTTCCCTGAGCTCAAGCGTTCCTAGTAGAGATGGATGCCTCCTCCACAGGCGTAGGGGCTGCACTGTCACAACATACGGGTAATCCTCCATGCCTCCAACCTTGCGCCTTCTATCCCAAGAAACTCTCTCCCGCTGAACAAAACTATGATATCGGTAATCGAGAACTCTTGGCGATCAAACTGGATCTGAAGGAGTGGCGGCACTGGTTGGAGGGGGCGACGCACCTGTTTACTATTATCACCAATCACAAGAACCTCCAATACCTCCAGGAAGCAAAATGACTTAACCCCCTGTCAGGCCAGATGGGCATTATTCTTCATGTGTTTTAACTATGTGATCACCTATCGTCCTGGCTCCAATAATGGTAAAGCGGATGCCCTCTCATGAATCTACACCCCAGACAACCCCACAGACCAGGAACCTATCATTTACCCCAATCGCATCCTAAATCAAATAGTATGGAATATCGAAGAAAAGAGAAGAATGTGATGTGGTCAGATGAGACCAAAATTTAGCTCTCTGGCATCAACTCAACTCGCCGTGTTTGAAGGCAGTGAAATGCAGAATATGATTTCAAGAACACTATCCCCACTGCCAAACACAGAGGAGGAAACATTCTGCTTAGGGGTTGTTTCTCTGCTAAGGGTACAGGAAGATGTCATCACATGAACAGGGCCATGCACTGTAGAATCTTAGCTGAGAACCTCCTGGCCTCAGCCAGAACACTGAAGATGGGTCGTGGACAGATCTTCCAACATGACAATGACCAAAAACATACAACCAAGGCAACAATCTGATGGTCTTGTAGCTCATTCCAGCCTTGTGAAGGTCTACAATCTTTTTTCAATCTTGTTCCTTTTACAGCTTTTTGGTCTTTCCCTATGGTGGTGGAGAGGTTCGAATGGAAGAGGTTGATTCTCTGACCGGTGTCATTTATACAGCTGAAAGAAGAAGAAGAAGCAGAAGAAGCAGAAGAGTTTCGATGGATGAGTTAAATTAGTGCACAGGGTTTAAAAATAGACAATTGTGAGTTTGGTCTTGTACATTAAGCCATTAGACAGTGCTGTTAAAGGAAATGTTATTATCCTGCTGGACAAAATATTTATTCAGCAGAGTGGTAAAATAATTAGCAAGTACAGCACAAATTAATCTCCAGACAGAAGCTTAGAACATTTCTGTTGAAGTTCTGGAAACGCAGAAAGTAAAAGCTAAATATAATTAAAGTATATTTGCATTAAACATTTAATATTTGGTATTATATTTTTGTGCACTGTGTTTATGTTTATTAGAGTTGTGTAATGTATGTGAGGGAGGAAAGAGGAATAAAGGGCCAGAATTAATGTAAAGTGGATGTTCAGATGGATGGAAAGAAAGCAATAGTAAGGAATATGTGAAGACCTCACTACTACTAATGAAAAAAAAAATTCCCAGAGAAGATAAATCAGTTAATCAATATCAATTTGATATAAATACCTACTTGGGGTGCATCTAAATGCTTTAAAGTTGAAAGTGGGAGGAGTGTTCACTTGCTCTTTGTATGTATTTGTGGGTCTCCTTATCAAGCTGCAGTCAGTCTACCAGCACTTTGTTCAGCTAAAATTCGAACACTGTCTTTTAATTTCCATCTTTTGAAATTGTAACCCACAGGCACCTGAACTTAGTTTCTAAACCTGACTTCACTACTTCGATAGCTTTCTTTGCAATGAGCTCATCAGTGAAATTAATAGGTTTTGTGTGGAGTTGGAATGTGCTCCTCCAGAGATAGAACTTTTTTGAATCATCAATTTACAGCTGATAATTTTTCAGAGCATGCCTGGAACTTGCCTGCTTTTTAAGGCACCCAAGGCATTTTATATCCTCTAATGAATAATTAATTTCTTGACATGGCAGTTCCACAAAAAAATAAAATAAAAATCAGACAACAAGAAAAAAGAAACAGAAGTGGCAACCTTTTTTACAAGAAATACAAACTTAAGAAATATGCAATTTATATATAAGCACTGTCTGCTTCCTCCTGTGGAAATCAGCATCACCACACTTAAGAAAATGTTGATTTAAAAAATCAACTGAGCAGCAAAGTAAAATTACAAATAAAAAAACAACTGAGGAAACCTTATATTTCTTTAGCTGACTGTTAAGTTACCTTGTTGTTGTTATAATAATAATAATAATAATAATAATAATAATAATAATAATAATAATAGTAATAATAATAATAATAATAACATTGTTGTTGTTGCTGTTGTTATTAGTTTAATCCATTACACATTTATCTGTGCACACTAATTATATTCAGTGTAGCTTAAGTGCTTTTTCATGAATAATATACAAATTTTACAGCAAATAACAGGAATCAACCAAAATAAATCACAAAAATACACTCTATCAATTTTTTTCATAATGGGCTATGTCTGTGAAATTATTTCAGTATATTTGCAGCATTAACAGAACTAACAAGCTAACAAAATAACATCCATTATATCTTTTTGTAACTGACTGGGAAAAGTTTCATTATTTTTAAATAGTATTATTTGAATAAATTGGCCGAAGGAGGAGAAGAAGAGGAGGAAGACGTCTACAGAGACGGCAGGGAATGGAGCAGTGTAGGAGAGTGGAGGTTCGGTTTGGTACGTTAAATGTTGGTACTATGACGGGTAAAGGGAGAGAGATAGCTGATATGATGGAGAGGAGAAAGGTAGATATGCTGTGTGTTCAGTAGACCAAGTGGAAAGGCAGTAAGGCCAGGAACATTGGAGGTGGATTTAAACTGTTTTATCATGGTGTGGTGATGCAGAAAAGCTCGTCCATGCGTTCATGACCTCCAGAATAGACTACTGTAATGCATTACTAGGTGGATGTCCTGCGTCATTATTAAACAAGCTTCAGTTAGTTTAGAATGCAGCAGCCAGAGTTCTTACTAGATCAAGAAAATATGATCACATAACCCTGATCTTATCATCCCTGCACTGGCTTCCTGTTAAGTTTCGAATAGACTACAAATTATTACTTCTTACTTATAAAGCACTAAATGGTTCGGCTCCCACGTACCTATCTAGTCTTTTAACACGCTACAATCCGCCACGCTCCCTGAGATCTCAAAACTCTGGAATTCTTGTAGTTCCTAGAATAGCAAAGTCCACTGAAGGCGGTAGAGCATTTTTACATTTAGCTCCTAAACTCTGGAATAGTCTTCCTGACAGTGTTCGGGGCTCAGACACACTCACCCAGTTTAAGTGCAGATTAAAAACATATCTTTATAGCAAAGCCTACACATAACACGTCTCACATCATAACCTTGTGCTCCAGAACATCTGATCACCTGCACATTATCAACTTGTGCTGTTAATATCATGAACAGCAGCTACGCTAATTTCTCTCCACTGCTTCTCTTTCTCTCCCCATCCCGAGACACCCTGAGGTTCCTCCAGCTTCAGTCACCTCCCACCTCGTGATGATTACGGACCTTTGAAGAAGTAGATGCCGAACTCGCAAACATCCCGAACCATCTTGAGACGTACCAGTGCCAACTGGATCCCACTACATGTGTGGAGTTTTGACATTGGACCTCCTGGAGTGTTTAAAGGCTCTGGCATGGAGAAGCTGATGCTGGATCTGTGATGATCACAAATGCTGAGCTCATAAAACTAGGAGCTACTAACCATATAGACTGTATAATACTGCAGAAAGAACATCACTTATAACATTATACTCCAGTACTCATGTTAGTTCTCACTCTCCAGTGTTCTGTACTGTTGAAAGATTTATGATCACACTCTTGATGTAACCCAAATGAGGATGGGTTCCCCTTTTGGATCTGGTTCCTCTCAAGGTTTCTTCCTCATAACATCTAGGGGAGTTTTTCCTTGCCACAGTTGCCACGGCTTACTCATCAGGGATTAATGCACACCATTCACCTTAACTGTTGATTTCTGTAAAGCTGCTTCGAGACAATGTCTGTTGTGAAAAGCGCTATACAAATAAACTTGACTTGACTTGATCTGACTTGGATGGAAAGAGAAATGGTGTAGGTGTGATTCTGAAGGAAGAGTACAGTAAGAGTGTAGTGGAGGTGAAGAGAGTTTCTGATAGAGTGATGATCGTGAAGGTGGAAGTTGAAGGGATGATGATAAATGTCATTAGTGCCTATGCTCCACAAGTTGGCTGTGAGATGGAGGAGAAGGAAAGATTCTGGAGTGAATTAGATGAAGTGGTAGATGGTGTACCTAGGAAAGAACGATTGGTGATTGTGGCAGACTTTAATGGGCATGTAGGTGAAGGGAACAAAGGTAATGAGGAGGTGATGGGTAGGTATGGTTTTAAGGAGAGAAATGTGGAAGGGCAGATGGTGGTAAATTTTGCTAAAAGGATGGAAATGGCAGTGGTGAACACTTATTTTAAGAAGAAGGAGGATCATTGGGTGACGTATAAGAGTGGAGGAAGGTGCACACAGGTGGACTATGTGCTATGCAGGAGATGCAACCTGAAGGAGATTGGAGACTGTAAGGTGTTGGCAGGGGACAGTGTAGTTAGACAGCATCGGATGGTGGTCTGTAGGATGGTTTTGGAGGCGAAGAAGAAGAGGAGGAGAGTGAGGAATGAAAGAAAAATAAGATGGTGGAAACTGAAGGAGGAAGAGTGTAGTGTGAGGTTCAGGGAAGAGGTCAGACAGAGGCTTGGGGGTGGTGAAGAGGTGCTGGATGATTGGGCAACTACTGCAGGAGTGATGAGGGAGGCAGCTAGAAAAGTACTTGGTGTGACATCTGGAAATAGAAAGCAAGACAAGGAGACGTGGTGGTGGAATGAGGAAGTGCAAGAGAGCATAAGGAGAAAGAGGTTGTCAAAACAGAAGTGGGATAGACAGAGTGATGAAAATAGTAGGCAGGAGTACAAGGAGATGTGGCAGCAGGTAAAGAGGGATGTGGCGAAAGCCAGGGAAAAGGCATATGAGGAGGTGTACGAGAGGTTGGACAATAAGGAAGGAGAAAAGGATTTATACCGATTGGCCAGGCAGAGGGACCGAGCTGGGAAGGATGTACTGCAAGTTAGAGCAGTAAAGGATGGAGAGGGAAATGTGTTGACTAGTGAGGAGAGTGTGTAGTCTTGCAGTAACTACAGGGGAATTAAGTTGATCAGTCACACCATGAAGTTATGGGAAAGAGTAGTGGAAGCCAGGCTGAGAGAAGAGGTGACCATCTGTGAGCAACAGTATGGTTTCATGCCAAGGAAGAGCACCACAGATGCCTTATTTGCTTTGAGAATGTTGATGGAGAAGTATAGAGAAGGACAGAAGGAATTGCATTGTGTATTTGTGGATTTAGAGAAAGCGTACGACAGGTTGCCAAGAGAGGAGTTGTGGGATTGTATGAGGAAGTCAGGTGTGTCAGAGAAGTATGTGAGGGTGGTGCAGGACATGTATGAGTACAGTGTGACGGCAGTGAAGTGTGCAGTAGGTACGACAGACTGGTTCAGGGTGAAGGTTGGACTGCATCAAGGATCGGCCCTGAGCCCTTTCATGTTTGCAGTGGTGATGGACAGGTTGACGGACGAGGTCAGACAGGAGTCTCCCTGGACTATGATGTTTGCGGATGATATTGTGATTTGTGTTGAGAGTAGTGAGCAGGTTGAGAAGAGCCTGGAGAGGTGGAGATATGCGCTGGAAAGAAGGGGAATGAAACTCAGTAGGAGTAAGACAGAATACATGTGTGTAAATGAGAGGAAGGGCAGTGGAGTGATGCGGTTGCAGGGAGAAGAGCTGGAGAAGGTGGAGGAGTTCAGGTACCTGGGGTCAACAGTGCAAAGTAATGGAGAGTGTGTTAGAGAAGTAAAGAAAACAGTGCAGGCAGGGTGGAGTGGGTGGAGAAGAGTGTCAGGAGTGATTTGTGATAGTAGGGTATCTGCAAGAATCAAAGGGAAAGTTTATAGGACTGTGGTGAGACCTGCGATGTTGTATGGATTAGAGACAGTGGCATTGAGTAAAAGACAGGAGGCGGAGCTGGAGGTAGCAGAGCTGAAGATGTTAAGGTTTTTGTTGGGAGTGACGAGGACGGACAAGATTAGAAATGAGTTTATTAGAGGGACAGCGCATGTAGGATGTTTTGGTGACAAAGTGAGGGAGGCGAGATTAAGATGGTTTGGACATGTGCAGAGGAGGGACATGAATTATATTGTTAGAAGAATGCTGAGGATGGAGCCACCAGGTAGGAGGAAAAGAGGAAGGCCAAGGAGGAGGTTCATGGATGTGGTGAGGGAAGACATGCAGGTAGTTGGTGTGAAAGAGGCAGATGTAGAGGACAGGGTGGTATGGAGACGGATGATCCGCTGTGGCGACCCCTAATGGGAGCAGCCGAAAGAAGAAGAAGAAGAAGATGAAGTAAGGCAGATATTCATTACCTGAGATCAGTGAACCCCATGGTATATATATTGCTAACTTTAATTTTTATGGACAGCAGCAGGCTGGATGAAAAATCAGCAAGTTTTGTGTTATAAGTTCAAATTAAAAATGCTGCCCCGAGACTAATAGATCTTATATATCAGTCTCTATACTTATACTTCAGTCGTCGAGCCATGTTTGCACCTTACACACCATAACTAAGACTTTCCACATTTCTGCCATCTGGCTAATAAGACAAGTGCATCCAGAGTTTCTTCTGCCTCATGCCATCAGCCTTCCAAACCTGTCTACCTCATGTATGAATCATTAAATACTTTACAATCTCTATACATTCTTATAAATAACTAAAATGTCACAAGGTTTAATGTTTGTATCAGCATAAGTCTTAATATAATCTGCAACTTTTCTAATAAACTGATTTCCTGTGCTTTTATATGATCTGTTATTGATCAATTATACAGCATTAATACCTCATATCACTATAATTAATTTCTGATGTATGTGTGTAGTAAATAATATGAACGTAGACCTGAATATTTGTTTTTCTGCCATTCCTGTTAGTAAGTTCCATAAATATATTTTGATTTATCACCATTCGGAGGTGCACAAATAAATTAGTGCTGACATGTGTGACCCAAAATGGAGCAATATTTAGAAGTGAATGAAGCCTTGCAGTACACATCTTCTAAAGAGTTCAATATGCTTTAGGCCAGTGGGAGTAAAGCATTTTATAGCATATATATAAGAGTTCATTTTCACTCTGATCCACTCTAATGGATGCAAAGATGGCACATGATGCATGATTCCTGTCTCTTGCTAATCTTAATATTATGCATACATAATAATCAACAACAGAATAAAAATAGCAATAGAAACAGGCAAGAGAAGAGACCATGGGAGCAAGCAAGTATGTAAAAGAGAGGGAAGGATGAACTAAAACACCACAAATGAAAGGAGAAATGCAAACCATGTAAAATCATGCAGATACAGATCAATTCATGTTAAAGTTCATGTCCAATAACAGAATAGGAAAAAATTGTGATCTCTGTTATCTGTTATGCTCCAGATTTTTGATTGCTTGTTTGAGTATATCAAAACCTGCTAATCTCATCGAAATTTCACAAATATTGTGTGAGCCACAGTTCATTGTGTGGTAACTCCTTGTTAATAAGAGATTTCCGAAGAGAATATCCTGACTAGTCTGTCTACAGTAGCTTAAATAATCACTCCTCACAACTGTGGTAAATCAAATTGCACCTCAGCATGCACAAAACTATGAAAAGGATGGGGCACCAGAGTATAAGACTATACTGTGTTCCACTTTGTCAGCCAAGAACAGAAGTCTGAGGCTATCATGGATACAGACTCTTCTAAACTAGGTGGACAGATGTTCATATTAAACTGGATGGTGAGTATATATGAACCTAATATAAACCTTATATAAAAACAGCCAGTAACTGGGATTAAACTCATTCTATATTTGTCGGTATGTAAGATATAATTAGAAATCACATAGTGTTTCCAGTATGAAGGTATGAATATGGGAAACATATAAATTATTATTTTTTGCGTCCTCAAAAACACAGGATTGAGACCTCCTGAGTGCATGTAAATTTAAACACGGAAGTATATTCGTTGTATATAAGAAAGTAATGTGGAGTTGCAGACAGACAGAAAAGGGCAGAGAGATACGAAAGTCAAAACAGAAAATTAATTGATGTAATTGTACAGTAGAGATTTTGTGTGAGAGAGGGAAAAAGAGAGAGAGAGAGAGAGAGAGAGAGAGGAGAGAGAGAGAGAGAGAGAGAGAGAGAGAGAGAGAGAGAGAGAGAGAGAGAGAGAGAGAGAGAGAGAGAGAGAGAGATAGTGGACAAACAAAATATGACAAATCAAGAGAACCAAAATGTAATTCTGTTCTAGAAAACAAAGGTCTTTCTATATTCTCCTCTAATGGCCTCATAATACCATTGACAGAAACAAGTACACTATTCTAGATTGTTTCCTTCTCTCTTTTTTTACTAGCTGGTACTTTCTGTGTGTCTCTCCCTCTCTGGACTCTCATTATGGGACTTCATCTATAGTCGCCTTTACTCATATCTCCCTTTCATCTTCTGCACTTCTGTCACTCCAATCCTCTCTCCCTCTATGCCTTATTTGCAGCATTCGTGACATCGTTCAGAGCATTCCCATTTCTCCAACCCCCTCCTTTTCTCCCCTCAATTCTTTTCCAGACAAGCTTCCCTAGCTTTAGCAATAAAATATCGAAGCTGATTGTCATATGTTTGAATTTAAACAGGATCAAGGATAAGAAAAAGTGTGAGAATGCTTAGCTCAGATTTCTCCATGTTTCTCATGCAGAGTAGGCACTGATTTTTTTTTTTTATTTATTTTTTTTTTTTACTCATGTGCATTTTTTACATCATCCTTTTTTTGTGAGACTTATTTTTCACCCCCTCTCACCCTGCACTCTCTCAAAGCTTCGCCTCTGCTATTTGTTTACTTTATTATGGTGACAGAACAAACAACAGAAAATAGCTTATTTTATGCTTTAATTTAACCTACATACACTCATGAGTACCCTACATACACTCATGCTTAATATACAGTATGTACTTCAAGACTAGATCTGAGCACGTTGTAGGAACAAACGCTGTATATTAGTTATAGCTGGCAGAAAAGCTAGTTTTTTGGGTTATAATTTTTACAATTATTATATAGTGTGCCAGCTTTCTATATACAGTAGATCATATTGAGCAGATGAGGATTTCTTTCTAAAAGATTTTTAGAGAGTATTTAAAGGGTTTTTAATTGCTTAGTGTGCTTTTCTTCATGCTGGAATACCCTACTTTGATTAAATTGTTGGTTATGTGTGAAATGGTTATAAATAAATTCAGTTTGTAACAAGGGCATAGGGAGAAAGCTTGCCAACTTTGTTACTACAAATGCAGACGCTATAAATAACAACAACCAAAATAATGTATAGCTAAATTAATAAAATAAATGAACTTTTAAATAGGTATATTTATATTTGTCAGAGATAGTATTACTCTTTACTACTAAGATTTGCAGACATCTTCATTTTTAATTCATTACCGAATGTTATGGATCATGGTAAGACTTAAGCCTTCACAACACAAATTGTTTGTATTTTTGTTTGTAAGTTTAGGAGGAAAAGAAAATCTAATAGTGGTGAAACCTTTGCTATTTGCTATTGCTATAGAATCATAAACAGACCGTATCTGCAGTAACGGGAATTAAGCATTATAAAGTGCAAAGCACTGTCCTATGTATGAATATTAACCTTAAAATGAAGTACTGGTCTATCACCACCATTGTTGAGAAGCCAACAAAAAATGGTGTAATGATGCTAATCAAAATGAGGGGAAATTTAGCAAATAGAACAAAATCTTTGTGATCATTCATGCAACAGTAAACAGTGATCATTTGAGTCAAGGGCATTAATCAAGCCCTTGTTTGTCAAATGGCATGAATGAAGTTGAACTGAGGAGACGTAGAGTAAAGCCTGATGTAGATATTTTTGAGGAAGCTGATCACCCGTCTTGAAAGATCACCATGAAAATCTTTAATAAAGTGTTACTAATGTTTGTTGATTAATAGATTAGGCTACAAATGTAGAGGTGAAGGTGGTGCTTGGGTAAAGTGCCTGCCTGCTCAGGGAAATATTAAATTATTATATATAATATAATTTTATTTAAGTTAATTCCATTTGAGATCTGGGTACTGAATCCAGTATATAATGTAACTACTGTATAATTAATTTTTATAACTGTTTTTACCCTTTCAAATATGAAATTCAGGTTAAATCAGTAAATAGTTGCTTTTACACATTTTATTTATGGGTGACTTTTGGTAAAACTTTATTAGTAGCATTACATGTAATTATTCAGACTTGCTGTAAACGTATGATACACATTTACTGTAAACGGTTCACATATTATAATCCGTATATAGTAAGAACATCTTCAATAGACTATATTACCCAAGTTAAGAGTTAATATTTATTTTTGTTATAAATACTTTATTTATAACTTCTTTTTTACTGTTACTTTAGAACTTGAGTAGACTGAAATTATTATGTAAAAAAAGACCAACTATGAACATGAATCTAAAGTGATAAACTTTCATTCTGCAATATGAATCATTCTATTTTAACTTTCAAAACTGCTAAGGCATGGACAACAACATTCATAGATAGACATGAGCATGAGTCTTATATCTAAAACTTCTAAAACTTAATATCTTAAAAAACTGTACATTCAAAAAAGTGACAGCAGCCTTTTTTTATTTCTCTTTCTAAAGATGATTTAATCACACAGAAGGAAATGAGGAAGGACACTTCCTAAAACTTTCATTTGGCCTGACTGATTCTCCAGCTGTAGTAGGAACTGAATTTCAGTTTATGTTTCACATTTTTTAACATCTAATTTCTTATTCTGTTTGAAAAATCTTAACTTATTTCAATTAATATTAGCGAGGAGAAGCAGTGCTCTCAAAGCAGATGTACTGGAGACGAGAACAGGCCAAAGGAGTTGAAATGAAATAAAATGAGATGAAATGAATAAAGACTGTCTAAGAAGTTCCTAGGAATCGATTAAACATTATGTATCTATATTTTTGAATATACTACTTTAAATGAACAGCGTATACTATTTTAATATCACTTCAGGTCTCATTTATAGAGCCAAGCCTGGGTTCTGCTAAGATTAAAAAGTGCTTTAATGAATTTAATGCAGTCCATTAAATTCCAGTGTAATTAAGGTTTGATTAATGCTTGTTCAGCAATTATCTTTCTCTGAATATATCCATCTCCTTTGCTTATGTCTGATGCTCATATTTGCTCTCTACTCTCTCTGTAATTTTTTTCCTCTCACTCATCTCTCTCTCTTTCTGATTCTCTCTCTCTCTCTCTCTCTCTCTCTCTCTCTCTCTGATTCTCTGTTCTCTTCATTTGAAAATGGGTCTGTCAGCTTTTAACCAGTGTGTGTGTGTGTGTGTGTGTGTGTGTGTGTGTGTCTGTGTGTGTGTGTGTGTGTGTGTGTGTGTGTGTGTGTGTGTGTGTGTGTGTGTGTGTGTGTGTGTGTGTGTTTGAGGGCAGCAGAGAAGACGCTGACAGCCCTGTAGTTGGTGCAGATGCAGCCAGGAGGTGACAGGCCTGCTGATTACCCTGCTTGCTTGTGTGCACGCACACACACACACACACACACACACACACACACACACACACACACACACACACACACACACACACTAGACTACCTGATTGTTCATTCAACAGCTTTACCAATTCTTTGCCTAAATTTATTCCTGTTCTATTCCTATGCCCCCTATTTAACGCTCCATCCAATCACCAGATTTCTTTAGTAATATAGCTACTTATCCTCATGTTCTAACACACTGCTGTCCTACACTGGTTTTTCTTGGCTGATATACTAGTAAGTGATGGTGTTCTGTTAAAATACAGATTATATAAAGAGACAAAAACATGTTGAGTGATTGCTGTTATTTGATGTATATGATGATGCTGTTACTATTATTATATATTTTTTCTCTGTTCAGAAAATGTGTGTGGAAAGACATGAACTACTAACTTCTGTATGCAGTCACTCAGGTGTTATTAAGAAAACAATTATAAGTGCAGTAGCTCACAGTAAATTAACTTTTAATTCCCAAGTCCATTTTCAAATATTTTTGTACTTTAACTTTGATAGAAATAAAAATAGAAAGCGTTAATTTTTGTTCAAGTTGTCATATATTATCCTAGTTGTTCCTAGAGCTACATGCTGCATACATTGATTTTCCTTTTTTTTTTTATCTCATCTTTGATTTTCAATCACACTGTTTGACGATTGCCTGGTGTATGGCCTGTTTATGATTCTGGCTGCAATTTGAATTCATCTGCCTGCTTTTTTTTTATTATAAACCTTTAAGCATTTTATTACCTCTCATTTTGAACTATGTATAGCATAGCTGCGTGACTCTGTAAATGAATATTATGAACAGCTTATGTTTACTTGTCTGAAAGTCTCTGTATACTATATATTGTAGAACAAAAAAAAATAAATCCTGAATCCTTTTAACGTATCAGCTGTTGTTCATGGACACAGAACACCAGTGGACTATTAAACAGCTTATTAATCTCAGTAAAACTTTGATCACATGCTGTTTAACATGCATTTGTGTGTTCATATACTCACGAGAATGAACTGCCTCTGAATTTTCAACGGAGCATCAGAGACCAAATAATTCCAAATAAATAAGGTGGTACACTTCCCAAGGCTCATTCCACATAGTGGAAAAAAACAGGTGTAAAGATTCAAAGATTTTTTTTTAACAAAAGATGTGAATGCTTGTTTGTTTTTAGGAGGTAGCTGTGGATCCTACTGCACCTCATATTTAACTTTGATGAATAGTATTTGAAAAAGAAAACTTTGTGTCAGTTAAAAAGGCACCCCTAATCTGCACACACAACACTGGTTTTTAGCAAATCCATAACTGTTTATGTTAAATATAAGCCGTTAACTCACTCAATAATTGTTGTAATTAATACAAACTAGTCAGCTGAAATGGCTAACCAGAACTCTTGCACAAAAACCTTTATGAATTTTTTTTTTTCCTTTTTTTTTCTTTTTTTTTTTTGTGACAAAAGATTGAAGAGCACCATTTAAAAGAATACACTGAAATACACAGAGCAAAGAAAATGTCTTATAAACAAAGGAAAAAAAAAGATTTAGCTAAATTACAATACACTTTACATGCTCTGTTGTCTTTCTGTAATATCTTTATGTAATGTAATACAAGTATGTAATGTGATACAAGTGATGGTATTATTTAGGCTTTTATTATAATTAATAGTATAGCTTTCAAACATATTAAACTAATATATTACCATGTCTTAAAGTTTCTGTAGTTTATCTATGTATAGTATTGAAAAAAAGTCAGCACATTCTATTTCATGAATTAAATATAATTCAGAATTGTACAATGTCACAATAACTGCATTAGTTCTTCATTTAATATGTAATATGTAATACTTCTGAAAGACTATATTGAAACAGAAATTATAGGCTTGATGCAAAGAATTTGATCTGTGATCAATAGATAGCCTACTTGCATGAACTTGGTTCTAAATCTGCATGTCTGCAACATGGCTCCACGTAAAAAAAAAAAAATTGCTAGAGGAGCTAAAACATCTAATTGAGAGATGTTACAAAAATGGTGACACCATTTTCAGGTGGTGACACCTGAAGATCAATGACCACCAAAAAAAACAATAAACCATAGAACATTAAAGAGCCACACCATAAAGCCACCAGTGTTGGGCAGTAACGCGTTACTAGTTACTAGTTTTTACAGTAACTAATACTGTAACGCGTTACTTTTAAAAATAAAGGAACTCCGTTACCGTTACCGTATGGTGCGTTACCCGTTACTTTTTTAAATGAATTAATTTCGGCTGAAGTGTAGACTACAGCCTAACTTGCTTACAGCAGCGTCGCATTGAAGGATTGGTGGATAAACCACTGTAAACAGGAAGAAGACGCATTGTAGGATTGGAGGATAAACCACTGTAAACACGAAGAAGATGTACTGTGGGCGTGTCTCTGTTTATTCAGGTCTGTGCGGCAGTAATGGCGAGTCGAGGCGAGAGCAAGACGAGTTTCTCAAAGCGGAAATATGCTCATTATTTCACTTTAGTTGAGTAGCCCTTAAGACAAAAACTTTTAAGTCAAATGTAAGTTGTGTCTTTCTGGTTCGAAGCTCGTATCTACTGCGATAAACAGCAACTCCAATCTGTTGAAACACCTCCAGAAACTCCATGCTTGAGGATCTAGTAGCTAAAAGCTAACACGGTGTTCTGTTCTACATTGTTGATAGTTTTCATACTTCAGCTGTGAAAGGAAAATTTTTAAGAGCTCAACACAACAGCAGAAGCCACTTTAGTTTTTGATTGTGAATATATTATTCAGCTTGTTTTGTTATTTATTTCAGAAATCCTTGTGATATATTCAGTTTGTGTTGGTCTGACTTTAATAAAATAGTGTTTTAAAATTACTTTGTGTTTAAGTCAGTTTTGTGTTTGTATAGACCATAACGCATAAAAGGGGATTAATGGGAACATTAAAGAAGGTTCTTTAAAAAAGTAACTAAAAAGTTACTTTTAACAGTAACGCATTACTTTTTGGTGTAAGTAATCAACAAAGTAACGGAGTAACTTTTTGAATGAAGTAACGAGTAACTGTAACTAGTTACTATTTTTTAGTAACGAGCACAACACTGGAAGCCACAATTAGAGCACATCCTAAACCTAAATTATGCTATATTCAGTGCTAAGTTTTACAATGTAGCTCTGAAAAAAAGATGATCAAGTGTGTCAGACTGGCATAGGGGCTATGAATAGATATCGAAGTTACTGTGACAGCACAGACAGTGTGAAGGTTATTGCATTATGGTGACCTCTATGCATGGCTTCCTAGGGGAAAAAAACTTGCTTGCTCTTTGGCACAAAACTGAAACTTTGCTAGAAAAAAAAGAAAAAAAAAATGAGTTCAGGAAGCCTGATAAATATTGGGAGCACATTCTTTGGTCAGATGAGATAAATTTGTTTAGCACCATTGGTGTCCAGCATGTTTAAACCTGACCAAGAACTACCACAGTAAATTCAATATCCAACTGTGATGCAAAGAAGTGTGAGTGTGGTGATATAAGGCTTGTGATATTGGGTAAAAGGCATTGGAGAGCTGACATTTATAGATCGCAGCATGAATACCTTGGATATCCTAGTATCCAGAAGCATCACAGGAGAGGATTATATCAGCATGATAAAAATCCAAAGCACGCTGCTGAAATCACATAATAGAGAAAACAATTTCAAACTATGACCTGGCTGTGTTGCCTGACTTTGGAGAGATGGCAGAATAACACAACCTCTTTCAGAGCAGCTGAAAAAAATTGCCTCTGAAGAAATCTTTGGCTTACATGCTATTTATTCAACACTGGTAACAATGAAGTATTTTTTAGTTTCTACTGTGGAGCCTGTATTTTTAATATAGTAAATCTAAACTGTTAGTTCTCTTTCAGGAATTAGAGCAGTTTTGCAACGCTTTGGGAACACTTCTGCGTTGCTCACGCTCTGAATCACATGTGTAATCCGGCCAATGGCTAGACGCGTTGTCACCAGCGTCACCACTAGGAAGCTACAAAATACGCAAGCAGTGGAGCCAACGCTAGCTTCTACCTGCTTGCCCTAGTTTCATTTCAGGGGAGGGGGATACACACAGCCAATGTGTCGTTTGCTCCGTCGGCTCTTGAGGGAGTCAACTGCTGGCATTGTAGCCGCATGGCTATGTGCACTCACTGCTCCCTTGTGACTCGGGCCCTGCTCTTGCCGAGGCAAAGCGGTGCTGGATGTTGTAGGGTTTGCAAGCGGATCTGACAGAGGGCATGGAGACGGGCAACTGTGCTTCACAGTTCTTTCTCGGCGGAGGAAGAAATTATTGAAGCTAGCGAGCCCATGGACTCCTCCCAGCCTGTGCTGTACAAGAAGCTCTTGGAGGTAATGACGCAGGCCGTGTCCACACTCGAGCTAGCTTGGCCAGACTAAAAGCGGGAGCAGCGCACACGCAACAAGCGGGATAAGGGCTTCTTGCGTCCAGCGTCACAGCCTCCGTACCGGGGTCTGCCTTTTTTCCTGGATCTGCACACTGAGGTGTCCAGGTCCTGGGATAGACCGTATCTGGCCCGCTTCTTCACCCCACAAGCCTTGCTGTATGTAAACGTGGTGGGGATGAAAATGTGCGGCTATGGGACGATGCCAAGGGTGGAAGAGACGCTAGCTGGCTATCTCTCCCAAGGTGTAGCATCTTCCCTTAAGGCCCTGGTATTGCCCACTAAACCATTGCCGGTCCACATAATAGGGTTGTTGCATGCATACCAGGCTGACCTGCTGCGGGAGATGGACGAGGGATTCAGCTCTGGGGCTGACGATATTGACGTCATGCTGCCGACCTAGCCCTTAGGGCCACCAAGGAAATGGCTAAGGCCGTGGAGCAGTCCATTTCAGCCTTAGTAGCCACAAAAAGGCATCTGTGGCTTACCCTGTCAGATATTCCTGACAGGGACAGGGCTTTTCTGCTGAATGCCCCAACAGCCCCTCCTGGCTTGTTTGGCGATGCCGTAGGTGTGGACGTTGACAAGTTCCAGGAGGCCAAGAATCAGTCAGCAGCATTTCAGTGGTATACCCCTCATTGCTCAAAAGGGGCCACTTGGCAGGTGCAGCCCCAGCCGGACATAGCGAATCCCAAAGACAGAGCGTTGCCACCCGAACACCTCTGGAGGGGCCCAAGGGCCCTTGGCAAAACTCTAGGCCCAAGCCTAAGAAGCCGGTGGATTTAAGAGTCGTCCTCTCCAGCAAACGGGCTGCAGCCTGCAGGCCCTGACAACCAAAGGGCCTCCACCTTAGGAGGGCAGTGTACACCTCATTACACAGTGCCCATCCCTCCTCAGTGCCACCGGGAGGTCAGGCTGTTAACCTTGCCATAGGATGTGCTTCAGGGCACAGCCACCTCCAGCGGGTGTCTTCCACCACCTCGGCCCGGTCTCCTTGCGGATGGAGGAGACCAGCTGCCTCTCAGGAGGCCCCAACAGCTGCAGGGCAATGCTCCAGCAGCTCTGGACGGGCCAGAGACCAGCCTCAAGAGGCTGGTTCCCTTGAGAGACTTCAGAGCAGCCTGGGGAGCTTGCCAGACATGACTCAGTCGGTCCAGCGTATGGTAGAGAAGGGCTACTCGATTCAGTTCGGGTCCTCTCCTCCCTGCTTCAACGGGGTGTGTCCCACTCTGGTGGAGCCTGAGCAGGCTCTGGTCCTGGAACAGGAAGTACGCACTCTCTTAAGGAAGGAGGCCATCAAGGTGGTCCTCCTGTACTCAGATAGTCCGGCTTCTACAGCCAGTACTTCATGGTTCTGAAGAAGGATGGGGGGGGTTGCATCCGACTATAGTTCTATGCTCTACGAACCACTCGCATATGAGACTCAGGTTCAGGATGCTCACTCTCAAGGTCTTGTCTCAGATCAGGTCCGAGGACTGATTTGTCACGATTAGAGGTGGCAAAAGTACACACATCCTTTACTTAAATAGAAGTGCAGATACTTATGTTTTGAAAAATACTCGGGTAAAACTGAAGTACTGATTATTCTTTTTTACTCAAGAGAAAGTAAAGAAGTGTTGGATCTGACATGTAATTAAGTAAAAAGTAGTTAATACTTCTACCTGTTTTAGGGTCACATTAATAACCGGACCTCACATCATATCAATATTAGGGCTGCCAATCAAATTAAATATTTAATCACAACTTAATCGCACATTTCTATCTGTTCTAAATATACCATATATTAATACTTCCTGTTTTTAATACTTTAAGCAACATGGACATTGAGAAATATGGATGCGACAAAAAAATTCTTGTAATCGTTAATACAAAACAAATAAAAAATTTGGTTATCTAATGAATGTTTCCAGGCTTAACATCCACATATAGAACACAAGGAGAGAAAAGATAATTATGATGATAATAATCAGGTGATCAGGAATGTTTCTGTTCTCAGTCATGTTTACATCACTGACTAACTCTTTCTCTTTGTTGCTTTCTGCCCTGCTCATTCTTAGCTTCGTAAACTAGTCTACATCTGTGGTGAGTGAGAGCCAGGACATTATACACCAGTGGATTAAAAAAGACACGCAATGACAATCGGTTGGTGGGCTGAAATCGGTGGGCAGTGAAAATAAAAAAAATATTGACATTTCACCAAATCAATGGATTAAAACTAAAGTAATGAGCCAGTTTTGAAAATGTAAGAAGTAAAAAGTACAGATATTTGTGTAAAAATGTAATGAGTAAAAGTTAAAAGTAAAAAATAAATAGTAAAGTGAAGTACTGATACCAAAAGAATCTACTTAAGTACAGAACCAAAGTATTTGTACTTTGTTACTTCCCACCTCTGGTCACGATAGATCTAAAGGATGCATACTTCCACATATCCATCCTTTCTGCTCACAAGAGGTTCCTGAGGTTTGCTTTTGGGGGGCGAAGCTGACCAATATCAGGTCCTTCCGTTCGGTCTGGCGCTCTCACCCTGCACCTTCACAAAATGCATGGATGTGGCTTTGACCCCGTTAAGGCTTCAGGGCATCCTTATTCTGAACTATATCGATGATTGGATGATATTAGCTTAATCAGAGCTTCTGGCAGCCCATCATCGAGATGTCGTTTTTGCCTGTATGAAGGAGCTGGGGTTCAAGACTAAACAACAAGAAGAGAGTGCTTTCTCCAGTACAGAGAACCACCTTCTTAGGTGTGGTGTGGGACTCGACCGTTATGCGGGCACAGCTGTCTCCGGCTCGGATCAAACTATCCTCATGACAGTCAACAGAGTGAGAGAAATTTAGTCACTCACTGTGAAGCAGTTCCAGAGGCTGCTGGGACTCATGGCAGCAGTGTCCAGTGTGATTCCACTTGGCCTCCTGCACATGAGACCCCTCCAGTGGTGGCTCAGAGACAAAGGGTTCTCCCGAAAAGGCAATCCACTCCGTACTATCAAGGTCTCACGGCAAGACCTTCAAGCCTTATATATGCGTTCCTGTCTCAGGGTCCCGTCCTTCTTGTCGCATAATGCTAAAAGATGCATCCCTCACAGGGTGGGAAGTGGTCATGAGTGGCCGCTCTGCCCAAGGTCGGTAGAACAAGCTCCATCTCATGTGGCACATAAACTGCATGGAGATGCTGGCCGTATTTCTGGCTCTGAAACAATTCCTCTGAAACCTGAGGGATCGCCATGTGCTGTCCGGACAACACATAGGTGGTCTCTTAAATCTACCACCAGGGGGGTCTTCACCCCGAGGTGGTGAAGCAGATATGGTGGAGGTTTTACAGAGTTAAGGTGGATCTGTTTGTGACTCAGGAGACATTGCACTGTCCCCTCTGGCTCTCCCTCACTTACCCAGCCCCTTTGGGGCTGGACGCCATGGTGCGGATGTGGCCTGTATGCCTTTCCCCCATCGCGCTGCTCCTGACTTCTGGAGAGAGTTTGCCGTCTCTTCCTGGTGGCAACTCGATGGCTGGGCAGACCATGGTTCACGAACATGGTGTCCCTCCTCGAGGAACCTTGTTGGGAAATTCCTCCCAGGAGGGATCTCCTCACCCAGGTGGTGGTACTCTGGTTCACCCCCACCCAGAGTTATGGAGGCTGTGTTCTTAGCAGCTGGTCTTTCTACTGAAATAGTGGATACCATCCTCAAATCCAAAGTTCCCTCTATGAGGAGGTTGAATGCCGCTAAATGGTGCTTGTTCTCTGCTTGCAGACCAATTGGACTGCCTGGTTGGTTCAGTGCTGGAGTTCCTGCAGGAACAGTTTGCCACAGGGTTGGCTCCTGAAGGGTTACAAGTCCGCTATCACGGCTTATTTTGCCCCACTTGCTGAGCAGTCGCTGGGTAAACACTCTTTGGTGACACATTTTCCTGTGCGGCACCCGGAGGCTGAGGCCTGGGATGCGACCCAGAGCGCCTGTGTGGGACTTGGCCGTCGTTCTGGTGGCTGTGTCAGAGCCCTCCTTCAAACTATTGGCCGAGGTGGCCCTTAGGTATTTGTCTATTAAGACTGCTTTCCTTCTGGCTATATCCTCCCTAAAAAGGGTCGGGACCTACAGGCTCTTTCTTTGGCCCTGTCTCTCCTGGAGTATACCCCTGGCATGACAGGGGTAAACTCAAGCACGACTAGGCAAGGCAAGGACTAGTCAGTGTGGCATGATTGGACACTTGTTCCCAAAGCTTTGTGAATGCATCATCTCATTCCTGGAAGGGAACGTCTCTAGTTTATGTATGTAACCTTAGTTCCCTGAGGTTAACAAAATGCTGCGTCGAAATACATGATACAATTTGGAATCATTTCACATGTAAGTGATATTGCACAGGGTGTTTTTGCTACTGTTTCAGAAAATAAAATTAGATAAACTAGCTACAGGCTGTTTAAATGTATATAATGTGAATGCATTCGATTTTCGATTTCCAATCAGTGGTGGAGAGTATCAAAGTAAAAGGAATGTAATTTGTTACTGTACTTACTGTACTGTACATCTTTTTTATGTATCTGTACTTTATATCCATTTGTGTAGGATTTTACTTTAGCTTTACTACATTTTAAAGTAAAATATATTGTACTCAATCTGTTGTTTCTTTTTATTTGAGTGGATAAAAACTTAACTAGTCAAGCACGCAGCAAGCCACCAATTAGTGTAGAACATGTGCTCTGTTTTTGTTTTGATCATGGCTTGGTGATATCTACTTAGCATAAACATACAGTTCAGCATCAGTTCAATAGCAAGCATAAAATATTTCGAGTAATAAATGTTGGAAGAAGCTCCTGCTTCTAACTTGCCACAACCCGTGGCTTTATTTACGTGATTTTAAATCTTTTTTAATTGTTAAAAAAGTAGTTGGCTCATGATAATTTAAATAGATATCATTGTTTGTCTAAATAATGTCATTCTATTAATAGATTTGTGTACTGAGAGTAACATGGGAATATTTTCACATAAACAGGTTTAATTAAGCAAGAATCTTGTGATAAAAATGCATTAAAATAGGAAATGTCAGTAAAAAATAATAATTTCTAATATAATTGAAAACCAAGTGAGCAGTTTGTTATCCTGAACAGAGAATAAAGGTTTGGTATTGTATGAGGAAGTCAGGTGTGACAGAGGATTATGTGAGGGTGGTGCAGGACATGTATGAGGACAGTGTGACAGCAGTGAAGTGTGCAGTAGGAACGACAGACTGGTTCAAGGTGGGGTTAGACTGCATCATGGATTGGCTCGGAGCCCTTCCCTCTTTGCAGTGCTGATGTACAGGTTGACAGACGAGGTCGGACAGGAGTCTCCGTGGACAGGATTAGATATGAGTTTATTAGAGGGACAGCGCATGTAGGACCTTTTGGAGACAAAGTAAGAGAGGCGCGATTGAGATGGTTTGGACATGTGCCAAAAAGGGACATTGTGTATATCAGTAGAAGAATGCTGAGGATAGAGCTGCCAGGAAGTTAGGTAGTTGGGTTAAGAGAGGCAGCTGTAGAGAACAGGGGGGTATGGAGACGGATGATCCGTTGTGTCGACCCCTAATGGGAGCAGCCAAAAGAAGAAGAGAGAATAAAGGTTGGAGAGGCCTTATCATTACATCAATATATATGCTTTCTTATTTACACATGCAAAGAAATAAACAGGCAAGAAAGGTATCTGTACTTCACAGTCATATTTATAACCTAAAAGTAATATTACATTTATAGGTACAGTAAAGCAGATGAATTACCATTACAAATTGCATTTATGCATTTTTTCTTTATTTAAATTGTTATTTGTGCTCATTTACAGTCAGCACACATTAGCTCTCACATTGAGAGAATAAGACTGATCTTTCTATAATAGTACATTATCCTCATTAAACACAACATGCATGTGAGACAAAATTGTGCACCCACAATAATGGATGCACTGCAAGTGCTGGAGCAAAACACTCTTTCATTGCAAAGAACAACTAACTCAAGCTCAATACATATATATATATATATATATATATATATATATATATATATATATATATATATATATATATATATATATATATATATATATATATATGAATATCATTGTCTATTTTATAGTTGAAAACAAATATATGGAGAATATATGGAGAATCAATTTAATTTGCAGGTTTAAGAAATAAATGCCTGATCAGGGTTCTGTCTCCTTGTTTGTGTTGTATATCTTGATGCTGCTATAAGGTCATGTTGCTAGTTACATGCATGTAGATTGGACTTAATACCAAAATTGCACATATACTGTAAGCGTGCCAGCTACGCACACAGTTTTGCTGGGTAAGGTTTGTTACTTGGGCGTAAATCACTTTTTCTTCAGATTTTGGCTCACTCGAAGGGAAGTCTAGCTCCACAGTCACAGATCAGAAGGTCATGAGTTCAAATCCCAGCACCACCAAGCTGCCACAGCTAGGCCCTTGAGCAAGCCCTTAACCTTCAACTGTTCTGTGCATTTGGGTATTAGAAATATTGCTTTAACTACTAGGATGGATTTTATTTTCTACTTTTTTGAAACATGGTACTTTTAAATAAATGTACCATGTCACACAGTGCACTCATAAAATTACAAGAATAAAAACTAATTTCCACATTCACATATCGCTGCCAAAAACATTAGCATTATATTTTAAAGCAGATATTTACTCACATTATTAGGTATTACAAATAAATTTTCCTTGTTTGAATAATAAAATCTGAGATGTATTACTTGAGATGTAGCTAACTGTCAACCATCTTAATGTGAAATAAAGTTCAGCAGAATGCAGTGGTGGGCGGTCAGGGCCAGCAAAGCCTTTTCTGCTGGCCTAAACACTATCAAAAGCACTGACCTACATTTACAACCTGAATTATAATAATTTGTCCCATGAAATTGTATTCATTTATTCCCAACAGTCTATTCTCCATTTCATAACATTTCTCTTGGCTGCACTGCTTCCAGTGCGTATATGTGGATGTTAGATTTTTTGTCCAATCAGATTTCAGCCTCTATGTGCTGCCATGTCAATCTAGTCTGACCAGGGCCTGCAATGTCTGTTCTGCTGGCACATTTACCATAGATAATATTATCAATGAGTCTGTTTCTTTAACCAATCAAATTTCAAATTTGCCTCACAGGGCAGCTAGCTGTCCCAGAATAGCGTCAGCATTTTTCTGTCCTCTGATTGGTTAATCAGAGGGAAACTGTTAGAGCCAAGTTCAACTGGCAAAAAACGTGTGTAGCACTCTGCAATAGAAATATCTGAAAAATACTTTTTTATGCCTATGGAGGAAGAAAAATTTATTTGGTCTCGGATAAATAAAAAAATTCAATATTCCAAAAAAGCTAGACATCGTGAGGAGAGGTCGGCCAACCCCAAAGCTAGCTAGCTTGTCTCAGCCTGGGAAAGGGTATGTTCGCCACTTCCAGACCAGTGAATACGAGCGGTACAACTGGCTTACAGCCTCTGAGAAACGGTGCAAATTATGAGTATGCATCTCTAATGAGTAGGTTGTATTTTATTTAAATTTTAAATGTTTTTGTCATGTTATTAGACAAATATTGATTCTGAACTGCTCCAGATTATGTAGGTGGCACAGTTGCGCTGGTAGTGTAGAGGTTTGGAGTTGTCTTAACTGGGTTTCTTGCCTTAGGAAAATGTTTTTTATCCTCCATATGTGAAATGCCTCTCTGTATTGTCATGCGTTGTTATATTCAATTTTTGTAGAGAAATTATGATTTCTATATAATTGCGACGTGGAAGTGGTGGTATTAGGAGGAGGATTAAGTCGGGTAAAAATCGCTAAACATTTTACAGTTTGACTAGCATTTCTCTTTTATATAGTATGCATTTTATTTCATTTCATATTTTACATCATATCATATTTCAAAATGTAAATAAATGTTATTTGTTTTCTATCCCTGACATTTTCTATGCAATTTAGGGAATGTTGCTTTTAATCCTCTTGTTGTACCTGAAGTTAGCAAACACTGGTATGAATTTACCAAAAACAACTTGCTCCTTTGTGTTTTGTACCATACAGTATGTATTATTCAAAGATGGATGTGATAGCTGTAGTTTGACAAAATTTACAGTAACTTGCTCAATTAATGCAACTTTTTGGCAATTTGCATTATTTGTTTTTTTTTTGTTTGTTTGTTTTGTTTTTGAGCTAACTAAATTTGCAATTAAATTAGGAGTAGAACTGAAAAGCATAGCTAAAAATATAATAAACAGGTCCAATCTGTAAGCCTCTGTGGTGGCAGAACATGGGACTGGAGACCAACATGCTTCCATAGAGACCTTGACCCTCCCTAAGGTGATTAAGTATTTTCACTAAAGCCATCATAAAGCTTTAAAACACTTGGGAAAAGCAAGGCTAAGAACTGATAAATGCACCAGAGCTTGCTGTAACTCTGGCACTCCAGCTGCAAACAATCCACACGTGTTACATTTCACCCTAAAGAAATGGTCTCAACAGGATTAACCGGAAGCTAAATTTGAACATTTTAAACACATGGCTACTCCATATGTATGGCCCAAGATCTTGTAGCCTACTGCATCAAGTCTGAGGTACCCAACTTGTGGACAACAGATGCTAGAGCAGACTTTGAAAAATCTATAATGCCAAATCATCAGCCAGACATCTGTGTAGTATCATTAGTGAGTCTCAGTCCCAGACTATCAGTGTGATCTGCCTACACATATTATAAACTCTTGAACTCAAGTTAGCTATTGGCAGAGGAGCATGGTCCCAGTGAGGCAGTTAACCTGATGATGCTGGAATCATGCCTTGCCATCAATGCCTTGCCATTATGAAAAGAGATCTTAACTGACAAAGCCACCATATTCATGCTATTAAACAATGGAATTCAGTAAAATTATATAAAAGTCAATACATTATATCATACTGTCTATCCCAGTTGGATAACAGAGGTAATTAGATGAAAGAGCTTTGGATTATCCGGTTTCCTATCTACAGCCTACATCAAGCTGTAAGCAAGTGGCATGGGCCTTTGGTGGACACCCAGTGAACACAGGAGGTATGAGGAATTTTCTGTTCCTATTTCACTATCCTTAAATCCAGGAGGGAGTATTTCCTTTTGCTTGAAGATAAGCTTAAATATCCCAGCCCAATCCACCTGATTTCTGGTGAAGATCTTGAGATCTCAGTAAGAATCTGCTCAGTTGCAAGTGGCATTTTCCATTGTGTTATCATCTCCACCTGTTTAGAGTATCTTTATATAACACCATTAACCCCCAGGGATGGTTTGTGTAGCCATTCCCTTCAATTACCGAAACAGAAAAAACAGGTGGTTTGGCAAAAACACATGACATGGTTGTCATGGGAGTAATCAAGGTGTCCCACATAGACAGGTGCATTTCTTTGGTCCTTTTGCCCAAAATATAATATTCCATTGCTATGTTTAGAAGTCAATGTTAAAATATAAATGTAGTGTCTAAATCTTATATCTAAGGCCAACCAATTAATCAGATGGACACATTTTTTTTATGTGATTAATGTTTACTGGCAGATCCAGTTGACACATACTGTGTAGCATGTGAAGAAATGAAAGAATGGTTTGGTTGGATAGGATGCATAGTATCTGGGCTTCCACGTCAGTCATGGCCACTGTCATCCCAGTAAGTGATACAACAGCAACAATTGCAAAGGTCTGAAGCCAAAAACCAAAAACAAGGTGATATTAATTTTGGGTATTATTGCATTAATTCAGTTTCAATTCATTTTTATTTGCATAGCACTTTTACAATGGACATTGTCACACAACAGCTTTACAGAGAAAAAAGAGGTTATAAAGTTATATAAAATAATGTATAAGTTTAGTGTCTATAAGTTTGTTCCTTATAATTATACGTTTATCCCTAATAAGCTGACCAGTGGCGACTGTGGCAAAGAAAAACTCCTTGAGATGGTATGAGGAAGAAATCTTGAGAGAAACCAGACTTAAAAGGGAACCCATCTTTATCTGGATGGCTCCAAATGTCCATTAATTACAGTTTCATCACTGTTGAGGTGTACTATTCACTGATTGGCTAAACTCAATAACAATGCACCAACATCCATCCCTTGGACAAATGCATGTCAACAGGTGATTTAACCAGGTCAAAGCTGTTATTTATTGGAATCTGCTGTTGCATTCTCCTGACTTTCCATTTCACTTTATTTTGCAGATTAGTGCATAAACCTGGGGGCTGAGAGACTGCTGTCCCAGCTGGTAGAGGATGCAGAGCACCCCTTTCTTATACATAAACAGGTAAACTCTTATTAGAGAAGTGCTTAACTATTAAAGGTGAAGTAAAGGAAAGAGGGGACTCAAGGGAAACAAAAACCGGTAATGAGTGATAGTGTGCACCTGTGTGTGTGGTTAATGACAGCCTATTTATATGTCTTTCTTTTGTCAGTAGGTTGCCAAATGCAAGAGAGAGGCCCATGGAGCTAAGCATTACTTTGAACTTGTACCTAAACTTGAATTTAGAATGAGTCATGCAGCAGGAAGCTGCATCTGCTTTCCTTTTGTTTTGAGTGTGCCATTAAATTGAATAGTGAGTAATACAGAAAATGGCATTAAAAATAAAAAACAAAAAACAACAGCCCTGCTCTTTAAACCTATGGTTCATATATCCTCATTCCTGACCCCACAAGTCAGAGTAGTCATGATGGCCTATTCTATAGGTCAACATAAACATGACAGTACAACATCAATAGTGGACTGTAATACATACAGTGTGGGTGGGTGACTATTTGTATAGCCAGCATATGTGCAGACCGTAACTAATGTTTAATGAATCATTTCATTGTTCTATAATAATGCTTTTTACATGAAAAAACTTTTTTTGTAGGCAAGGTTTTTTTTAATATCATATAAAATAATCCATATTCATTAGCATCATATAAATGTTATTTTTACTGTAAATTATATGAACACTTTTAAATTATTTGATCATGGTGGATATATGGACAGTGGTCTACATAGACTTGCACTGGTGAAAGCAATGTTGCAAATTAGATAAACACATCCATTTAGCAGCAATTATGTAGCAGTTAAAAAATTTATTGTGTAGTATATTACCTCCCCAACAGAGTTTTTAGACATAGTATTCTTAGTCTGGGATCTAATGAACCAGTATCAGGATGCATTTATTGATAGAGATAAAAGCACTTTTTTTAAGTTGCACTGGGTAAGAAGTGTCTGCCAATTACCATAAATATAAAATAAATATAATTGTGGCAAACAGCCAAAATGATGTAAAGTATTAAGTAACTTTTGGTTATTTTTAGAGCCCCCTGTTGGTTGAAAGGCACACTGCAAATAGAATAAAAAACATTTACAATACCTCCTTCCAAAAAAAAAAACCTGACAATCTTTCTGTTTAACTAGGGGCAGGACTCATTAAAGGGCTGAATAATGTAAACAAAAGCAGCAATTTTAGTATCCAAATACAAGTTAATTTAGCAAATTACTGTTTTTTCTTTCTAAGCTAGATACAGCTGCCATTCTTATTCATTTTTCTGTGCATTTCCTACTACATCTGTAAACAGGCAGAATTAAACCCACTGGAGGTCTCTCATAATGCACTTGACTTTTTTTTCTGCACAACTGTAGCTGGTTTGATGACGTGTCTAAAAGGTAAGATACTGGAATGCAGTAAGTCAACCCATTCTGTACTACATCCTGAACAGGATGCAAGTAACACTGCATAGTGCATGATAAAGGTTGTGCAGTCTACCAACAGTTCTAATCCCACATTTCTATTTTATCTCCACATTTCTGTGTGGAGATAAGATTAATAATAGAATATTCTTAGATAAAATGAAAAACAGAAGAAAGAGAAGGCCAACATTCTACAGTTTGGGCTATGGTTACAGATTCTTTAGCTACGTCGAGTAAATGCAAATGACGGAGAAATAAGATGACAATGCTGTAGCATCTGTGTGGTGGGTGAAATATATGTGCAAGATGGAGTGATGATGTGCTAGACGGGGTGACAGGTTTAACATAGACTGCCCCAGCACACTGCAAACACCCCATAATATGAGACCAAATGAGAGAAAGAGAGGTGGGCATTAGGAAAAGAGAAATTCTATTAATGTAGAAGCCAGAGAGAGAGAGAGTAACTAGCAAGGGTATTTGTAAGGGCTGTCAGTGACTTGTATAAACAGTTAGCTTTACTCTGTATAATCAGATGGACTCAGGTGGAAATTAAATTTCTGTAATTAATTCAGCCCCAGTTTGACAAAAAATACACACATCTTAGTGCACTGGACCAGCATGTCACTCAAATGTAATGCTTTTCATTGCTAGATCTTGACGAACAGACCTGTATTATTTTAACTTCTCCTTATACAGATGAGGCATGATGAATAAAGTGTAAACAGTTATGAACTAATAGTAAGATGCCATTTTAATAGTCCTCCCAAGAATTTGCAAGCAATTCATGTATCGAAAGAAAAGATAAGAAAAGGAAAACACACACATTAGCCACAGTGTTGATGTCTTCAGGTAAAAAGAAGACACATTGGTCCAAAAAAGAAAAAAAAAAAAAGACTGAAAAGGGCAAAGAGAGAAAAAGGGTCTCTTTGTAAACACAAGAACAGGAATAAGGCCTCAGTAGAAGTATCATCGCTCATTACAATCTTTCCCAAAGACAGAAGAGAAAAAATATTTGTAAAACATTATTAATCAGCTTCTAAATGCTGGGCATGAATGAATGTGTGTGTGTGTGTGTGTGTGTGTGTGTGTGTGTGTGTGTGTGTGTGTGTGTGTGTGTGTGTGTGTGTGTGTACATTTGGAGGCTGATACACTATTAGTTTTTCATATAGTTACTCTATGAATGATTTTCTTGCAGAGTGATATTTACTGTGAATACAGCTAAAGCCACTCCAGAGGCTCCTCCACTGACATGAGAGTGCAGAGCAGAGCGAAGGCCAGCTGATTTGTCCTCATTAGAGTCGGCCTGGTATTTCTGCCATTATAATCTCTCAGAGCTGCACCCAATGCTACTGCACAACCAGCAACAGTTGCATAGCTGTAAACTCATGGTTTTAACAACTTTGTTCGAGTATTATGCTTAAAAGCCTTTCTCTCCAATTCCATTAAAAGTGATACAGGTGGATTTTCTCAGCAGCGCAGGCTCATTTTGTAATCTTAGGAAACTGCTCTTTCTCACTGGTCTCTCAGGACCAGCGGTGTGGGACTTTGACTACTCAATAAAGTAATGTGCTCCAGGACTCCTTACTGGTTTCACACGGGGATGTGTGTGTGTGTGTGTGTGTGTGTGTGTGTGTGTGTGTGTCTATATATATATATATATATATATATATATATATATATATATATATATATATATATATATATATATATATATATATATAAAAAATTATTTGCACATGTAGTTAACAATGCTTCTACACATGACGTAAGTGATGTGTAAGAAAAACTGTCTTTGATTCCCCCCCCAAAAAAGACTGTAAAAATACAAGAAAAAAGGAAAAACATGCAACAAAAATACCTTCGTCTCGTGGCCGGTTCATTGTAGATTCATCATGTTTTTTTGTGAGTGGACCTAGGGTTAAGACAAAAAGGAGGGGGGAAAAGAGAAAAGAGAAAATTCAAAAAATATTACTGTGGTAAGAAAAAAACTAAGAGAAAAACATCAAAAAAAGAAAAGAAGCAAGAGCAAAAAAACAATTCATCAAGAGGTCATTGATATCTTTTTTGCAAAAGATGAAAAAACTAAAGAAAACAAAAAAATGCATCATCAACACAATAAGTGCAAGAAAAACACAAACTGTTGGCAAGATCAAAGAATTGTGCTATTCGATCTGTGAATATTCTCTCTGGCTTATGGGAAGTGGGTTGTCATTGTTGTGCACTGTTTCTTATTGCCCTCTTTACACTATCTTTAGTGTCTGTGTTTCCAACAGCTTGTTTGGCTTCCGGGGATGAAGAAAAATCGATAAGGAAGAATAAGGAATTAACCTCTGTGGCTTGAAAAACAAGAACCCCCAGTTGCATCCTCCACCTCCTTTTTTTCTTAGGTCCTTTAAGCCCCCGCTTCACACAGGCTCTCAAACTCATACTCGAAAAAACCCAAAAGACCATGTGAGTAGAGAGCCTATGCATGGTGGGGACTATCATCAAGAATACAGTGTGAATAAGAAATAATGTTTTCAATGCGCACAAGAAGATGGATGCCATAATTTCTGTAGATGGTAAAATTAAAAATATATGTATGATTGTGTAATGCTTTTAATAAGCATTAGGCAAAACAAACGAGATGTGAAGAAAACAAAGGAAACCCTGCAGAAATAAGCACCAGGCTAGATAATGAACATTAATCTAAATATTATAACACATGCAGTCTAGAACAAGTTTTTGGAAAACTATTGCTGTGCACATCAGTGAACAATATATATATATATATATATATATATATATATATATATATATATATATATATATATATATATATATATATATATATTTGTGTGTGTATATATACTGTATATACTGTAAGAATTACATACTGCCTCAACAAAGATTCCACCCCACGCTATATCATATTAAGCTCATCCGCAAGACGTCTTAAATTTGATAAAAAGTAGTTATGTAGTTTAATGTAGAATTTTAGTTGTATCCATCTTAATCATAATTTTAATTTAATCAGTTGGGGAGATGCAACAAGCCATCAAGGACCATCTCTAACCAAAAGGTGTCCGAGCCCATGATCGTCATTTAAACAATACCCTATCCTGACCTGCTGGGGGGCCGGCACTAGCAAAGGGTGAAAACACCAGTGACTACCACCTGCTGACCTCCAGCTCGATAGTGGTATCACCCAGCCATGTGTTCCTTTACTCATTTCCTACGTAATTTACTTTTAAAAGCTAAATCCTATCTACACTTTAAAGGTAAGAACAAAAAAAAAAGATCTGGGTTTGCTCTGGGTTCTTTCTGACTCTGATGAACCCAAATTACTTCATGTATTTTGTCACTGCTACGCTGTTATAAACCTTTTCATTACGATCATCGTTGTCCTCATCATTTTTTTCTTACAATACTGTATTTAAACACATTTTATCAGATTGATAAATCGATGCTAAAAATACACCTTCTTTCATATAAAATTAGTTGTTAGAAATGTTTGTTCTTTTCTGTAATATACGTCTGTTCTATTATTTTCCTGTTATGTGAATATTGCGAGTTCCTGTATGGTAAATCACTTTTAATTTATTAATTTGGCAATTTCAGATACTGAACATTAACAATAAAAAGATATCTTCTGTGATCGATTTTAACCTATCAGAGTAAATGTATGTGTGTGTGTAAGAGAGAGAAGGAGAGAGAATAAGGGAAAAAGATCACAATTTACCCCTTTGACTTCCAAAAAAAGAAATGTGAAAGATTAAGTTTTGTTTGAGCTTTGAATAGTGAGTGATGCTAGCAGCAATTGTAAGAAATGAAAAAATGTGAAAGATTCAATACGAAAAATTTTCAACTTTCAGGCAATAACCATTTATTTATTAAGGTGAACTGAGGAGCCACAATTTTCCTCAATTTTTTGTATTTCTTTAAATTTCTCTCTGTTCTCTAAATGGATTGCATGCCTCAAGCAAGTCCAGTTACCTTAAAAAATCAATTCAGAGCCAAAGTTGTGTGCATAGTTATGCATGAATTGGCCTGTTTAATGAGTAGTGCACCAATGAAACTCCTCAGCCAATTTGCCCTCCTCCCCCTGGACTTATTCGACTCATTTTTTTTGCCTTGCCTATCTCCTCTTCTCCTCTTCCTTCATGACCACTCTGTTATTTGTTATTCCTTTTCTTCCTTTAACTCTTAACTGATTCTTCCTCAGCTGCTATTATTCTTTACTGTGTACTACTAGGCTTGGATATTTCACAAAAACTTCAAGGATGAAATTAATAGAGCTTGCTGATCATGTGTACTGGAAGGTAAAACCTGTCAATGCAAACATTACACCACATTTATTCTATGGCATTTGGGTGAAATTTGTCTACAAGCCAGTTTTCAACAATTTGTGCCATGGTCACATATTTTCCTGATGCATGAAGATGAACAGAACAAAAACATTCCTGTGATTTTATCAATGAGGATTAAACACTTTCTTTTTTAATGTTCCTACAATATTAGACTGACCTGAACCTGACTTTTTCCAAAGCCTGTGATGTGAATCAGCCTTTATAACCATATAACCTGGATCAGAATTTTCTAAAGCCATGTGAATTAAATCAGAATTTCTTTAAGCCATTTGAATTAAATTAAAATTTTCCAAAATCATGTGAATTAGATCAGACTTTTCCAAAGCCATGTGTATTTGATCAGGCTTTAAAGATCCATGTGAACGTTTTTAGGTTATGTATTTAACACTAATTCCCTCAGGGAAAGCTGCATAGAAATTTTTTGGGAACGCCTCTACGTTGACCATGCAGTGAATCACGTGTGGAATCTGTCCAATGGAAGGCACGGCATCGCTGCCAGGGTGACATCACGACCAGGAAGCTATAAAAAGCACATGGAGTAAAGTGTGGCAAGGGAATGAAGCGTCTTGTTCCCACAGAGAACTAGGGTTACATACTGCCAGACTGGCCTGTCCCTGACTATTTTGTTTGGGCACAACTATGTCAAAGGACAGAAAAGCCAGGAGTGGCATAGAGTTCGAGGTTATAAAACCTGATAAAGGTCAGCGGGGTGGACCAGCTTGCAGCATCACAGAGGTCTTGGATAGACACTCCAGAGGACCAAGCCATAGAGGCTGCCACACTCCGGGTCGAGTGCTCTTTGACCCTGAACGGAGAGGGGCGACCAGAGGACTCATAGGAAGACGCGTCAATAATCCACCTGCTAATAGCATCAATAATCTATCTGCTGAGAGTCTGCTTATTAGAGGAGAGGCCTCTCCTTGAAGGGTCGTAGCAGACCAGCAGCTGTTTTGTCTTCCTCCAGGGGCTTGTTCCTATGAATGTGAGTGTCCAGTGCTCGCACCAAACACAGCCGGTTTAGCTTTTCTGATCTAGGGCCCGGAGGAGGATACTAAAAGGTCTTGGGATGACCGAGGGCACCTAGTGAATGTAACCCGCTCTAGGGTGCACGAAAGCACTGGCCATGCCTGGAGTGAACTTCAGAAAAGAGGGGGCTTGTAGAACACCTACTCTCCTCAGAAAGCAGATAGCCAGCAGAAACACAGTCTTGCCTGTGAGATGACTCCATGAAGTCTCGGTCAGGGGCTTGAAGGGGGGCTGAGATAGAGTTTCCAACACAATGACCAGGTCCCACCCAGGCACTGAAGGTCTGTGGAAAAAGCAGAAAAGTGCGTGCCTGCCCAGTGATTGCCCCACCACGGGGGCATGATACGCTGAAATTGCGGACTTGTAGACTTTGAGAGTGGACGCCTGTGCCATGGCATCCAGCCCTAGGGGGTCTGGGGGGAGTCAAAGAGAACCATAGGGGACAGTGCGACGTTACTCGAGAAGTGAACAAATCCACCTGGACCTTGACAAATTTCTCCCAAATCTGCTTCACCGTGTGAGGATGGAGCCAGCCTTCCCCAGGTCTAAACCCCTATCTCAACAGGGTGTCTGCTGCTTCGCTCAACCGGGATGTATGCTGCTCCAAGGAGCTTCCCTTGGGCCCACAGGAGGATCTAGCGTGCCAGCCTGTACAGGGGGCGTGAACGCAGACCCCCCTTGTGGTTGATGTACGAGACCACTGAGGTGTTGTCCAAACGGACCAACATATGGTGACCTCTGAGGTCAGGGAGGAAATGCTTCAGAACCAGAAGCATGGCCAGCATCCCTATACAATTGATGTGCCATAGTAGATGGGTCCCTTGCCACATGACCTTGATCGTACAGAGGGGATTACGCTTCTGTGAAAAGCCTTGGGTCCTGAGCCACCGATGAAGTGGTCTCATGTGCAGGAAGCCAAATAGAATCACATTGGATACTGCTGCCATAAGCCCAAGCAGTTTCTGGAACTGCTTGACAGTGAGTGACTGCCCTTCTCTGACCTTCCTGATGGCTGTAAGGATAGACGCTATGCAGGCAGTTTAAGCTGTGCACGCATATCGGTCGAATCCCATATGACAACTAGATAAGTGGTTCTCATAATGGAGAAAGTTAGGTTGGGACCAGGGTGGGACAAACCCTGTTGAAATGGGGCTGACAAGACCCAAACTGAATTGCATAGCCTCAATCTACAGTACAGAGAACCCACTGAGACATGTTTAGCAGGCTGCCTGGTAGTCTCTTAGGGGTGTCAGTTGCTCAAGACTGACCTCCGGAATGCCTAGAGCTGTGGCTATGCCCTGGTGCAGCTGTAGTGGCCTTCGAAGGAGGCAGCAAGTTCTCCTGGTCCGCAACAATGCTGGGTGGAAACCTAGGAGAGCGCTCGCCGGAGCTGGACACTCTCTTGCAATGACTTTTCATTGCAAGAACACTTTTCGTTGCAATGTTAACTAACTCTGACTACTTCTGCATAATGTCCTATGCCGTGCCGGATCCCTGACACGGGAAAGCGTGTCACAACGCTTCGTTTCTGCACCTTCTGAGACAAAGTCACCGAAAAGGCCTGAAGGCGAGAGGGGGTGTCCAGCAGCATGGGAGGGGCCCCCTCAGTAGAGCCAGCTCTTGCACCTGGCCGCCCGGGATGTCTCCCATATCCAGCTCTTGCAGCAGGTCGGCTTGGTATGGCAACCAGTGGCCTGACCTGTCAAGGCATTAGCCTTTCCCACCAGTGCTAAAGTAGTACGCAGGGGCTTGGTGGGTAGTGTCAGGGTCTTAATAGAGGCAATGATCAGTGAGAGATAGCTAGCTAGCTTCTCTTCAACCCCGGGCATTGCTCCGTAACCGTGATCCCTGAGCCCCATGACGTTAGAGTATAATGCCGTCTTGGAGCTAAAGTGGTGGGCCGAGAAATGCTTCACCCAGGAAAAAAATAGACCCCGATGTAGAGGTTCTGATGATGGGAGCAGAAAGAGCTTGTCGAGCTTGCTGAATGGGGGGACACATCTGATGGCCAAGCTAGATCCAGCTTATCAATGGTACATGTTACAATATCCATGTGCTCCTCGACTTTAGGCTCGCTAACCACTGCCCCTCCCCCACTTCCTTAGAGAAAGAGAGCCCGCATGCCCTCTGCGAGGTCGGTTTTCGCTTTGCCTCAGCAGACCAGACCAGAACCGCAAAGAGTAAGTGCATATAGCTGTGATATATTGGGGGCAGGGAGGAACACACAACCGGAAAGTGGCTTAGACTTTTCCAAAGCCTTTATTTTTGGCAAACAATTTGACAAACAATCGACATTAAATACACACAGAGCACGTCATAAACAAACAGAAGCTGGCATCAGCTTCACACCATGTGCTTTTTATAGCTTCCTGGTCATGATGTCACCCTGCCGTTGATGCCGCGCCTGCTATTGGACAGATTACACACGTGATTCAGAGCATGGACAATATAATGAATTATATCAAAATGTTTACAGCTGTTGAAAGTAGATCTGACTGTTATAATGCCATATTATTTTGCTGCACTTTTAATTTACAAATAACTGCTGAATTAGATTTTGCTCAATCAGGTTTGATATGTACATAATGAACAGTATAAGACTTTATGGAGCCATGCTGAAATGGACCACATTTTATGGATCAACCAGGGACTACACTTTATAGAGCTGCATTGAAGTGGATCGCACTATATAAAGTCACAGGCAAAATTAGACGATGCTTAACCTACAGATTCATGCAGAATTGCATTTTCTGGAACTGTGCAAACAGCTTACACTGTATTGATCCAAGATGAACTGAACCACACTTTCATTTGTCTGTATAGAGCCATATTAACTGGATCTTACAGATCCACAATGAAACTGCTATGCATTTATAGATACAGTACCATGCTATAATGGGTCTGGCTTTATAGAACAATAGTGAATTAAGTCAGTCTTTATACAGTTGTTCAATGCTGAAATAAATCTGGCTTTACAGATCCAAGCTGGTTTGGATCTGGCTTTTTATTCAATCAAAATTGAACTGGATCAGCCTATGTAGATCCATGCTGAACTGGATCCGGTTTATATCTCCATGCTAAACTAGACCTGACTTGATCTGATTTTATAAATTCATACAGGATCATGAACATGAACTGGATCAGATTTTATTGAGCCCCTTTATAAATCAGTGCTGTTTGATCAATGAACTCAACTTCCTAAAGTCATTTCCTTGTTCAAGGTCACCAGACTTCTAATTACACACACCTGATCCCAATCACACACACTGCTATAAATAACAGACACTAATCTCTTGCCAATATTGTATACCAATCCTTTGCTCTATTTCTTGCTTTTTAAGTTTGACTTTGGCAACTTTGTTACTGTGCACTCTAGGGTTTGCCTTGTTTGTTGATATTCTGACACATAATTGATTCTGACTATGTTGTAGCTTTATAACTACAATTCAAACTGTTTACCTGTTGTTATTGTAGTTGGTCTGCACTTCATGATTTTACAAGCACATACACATGAGTACAAACACACACACACACACACACACACACACACACACACACACACACACACACACACACACACACACACACACACACACACACACTTGCAGTACTTATGCAACACATTAGTTCAGCTCGACTTTCTATCCTGGCTTCACTCTGCACCAATCAGCATGAGTTGCCAATACCAGCCAACTCAACAGCTAATGCATATGCATAGGACATATGCCTTTTTAAAAATATTTTAAATACAATCATCATGCAACTTTAAAAGTCATTAATTCAAAAAGGGGAGGAAAAGCTGGATAAAAAAACAATCACTTGCAAGAAACACTGAAATAAGAGTATGTTGAATAATTTTTTTCAAAAGTAGAATCAGTAATTTTGTAATATTTTTGGCTGCAGCAATGCTCTGTTGTAGAGAAGTGTGATCACTAAAAGTTGTTAGCAAAACATGTCATGTTCAGAAATTGCTGCAAATGTATCTTGCTTGATATTTCTCTTCAAAGTTTTCGTTCAAAAAGAAAAAATCATATTCAAACATGAGAAACTAATAGCCTTGAAGAACACAACAGAAGCAAAATAAGTATGATAGTAATTTTACAGCTATATTGCACCTGTCCCAATGTGGAGACATAGTTGATTTTACCTTAATTTTGTTTTGTTATAATAAAACCCTGGGCAACATCTCACAACTGAATCATATTCTGCCTAGTGTTCATAGAACAGTTCCAGACTCAAGATAATTCATCTTCCCAGATCTTTGCAAGGGACCAATCATTCACATGTGCATTTAAACAGGCTGAAATTGGTTTTAAACTGTACATAACTGTATATAGAGATCCCATTTACACCACATAACTACATTATTCTTAGATAACAAATTATTTGCTGTGATATTGGTGCATGAATGTTAATTTTTGAAAACGAATTGCTCAAAATCTCCAAATTACAATTTCTGTATTGTCATTGAATTCACTTTTTTTGTACCACGATTTTAAACATGTTTATAAAAAATAAAAAATAAATAAATTGTTTAATCTGCTGTGGCAAATGTATGAGATCCACCTCCCGATGTTCTATAAACCAAGTGTTGTGATCTCCCGAACTACTTGTTGTTGTTATAAATGCAGTGGTGATAAACTAATCTGCAGATCAACAGAAAATTAAGCGTATAAGTGTTACACCACAAGTGTAACACACACACACACACACACACACACACACACACACACACACACACACACAAACACACACACATATATATATATATATATATATATATATATATATATATATATATATATATATATATATATATATATATATATATATATATATATATATATATATATAATTATGGATGCACAATACTTTTATTATTTGGAAAATAACCAACAATTTGTGACCACTATTTTATATGTAGATTGATTTCTCCTCACTAAAATGTTTCTCAATTGCATTCTCTCAGCACCACTGCTGCTATGTGAATATGACGTATTAAAAGACTATAGAGACCGAGGCATGTCTTGAGAGTCAAATAGAATATAGATTGACATGGCAAAGGTACAACAGAATATTCCTGCAGAGAGAGCAGGAAAAAAAGGTCTAGTTTTATAGATTTTTTTATCTTTTTTCTTTTTTTTGTAATACAAAGTGAAAAAGCCATGCTTTAGATGTCAGGAGGCTTAGGTAAATTTGATTTGCTGGCTGTCTGAATCTAATAAATAAAAGCATACTATCTGTACCGTATCGAATTAAATATCAAGTTTAGATTGCACCACATTGCATTACATCTCATTGGTTGTTGCTCCATATGCATATTTAATAAACTTTATACAATAAACAATTAACTGTAAACAATAAACTGTATGACAATAAACTAAAATTGACTAAGTACACTGAGGTACTCTACAGGAAGGGTCAGAACCACTTCTATTTTTTGAGAATGCAACATCTGCAGGAGAATGCTGAGGATGTTTAATGAGACTGTTGTGGCCAGTGCTCTCCTATATGCTGTGGAATGCTGGGGAACCAGGCTGAGTGGCACACACAAACAGACTCAACAGACTGATCTGCAAGTCCTGCGCTGTTGTTGGGGAGGAGCTGGGCTCTCTGATGATAGTTTCTGAAAAAATAATGATGTCCAAATTAAATTCCATCTTGAACAACTCCACCCACCCACTTCATAAAACACTAGCCAGTCTGAGAAGTATGTTCAATGACAGACTTATATAACCATTATGCACCACAGAGTGCCATAGGAGCTAATTTCTTCCTGCCCCACGATTAGATAATATAGATATAGAGTTTTACACCACGGTTATATAATGTTAATAGCTTGTCAATTATGTGCAATCATTTCAGTGCAATAATAATAATAGCAAAAATAATAATAATTGTTACATGTGCAATAACATAACTAGCATTGTAGTCTGAATTTTCTGCCCGCTGCTGCTACAAATTTCATTTCATGCAGCTACACATTTCATTTAACCTAATGTATAACTTAATATGTATATTTATAAAAAAAAAACATATATATATATTTTTTTTACTTTAATTTTAATGTGAGCAACTGCAACCCAACAATTTCCCTAAAGGATCAATAAAGTTGACTAATTCTGATGTAATTCTGTGTCATTGGTTATGCATCATTATGTGAATTGCATCGACCTCAGTTATGGAGTTAATAGGTATAGGTTATGTAAGAAGGTTATAAGGAAAATGTAATATTAAAGAACAGCTTGGAATGTATTATTCTGCTTATACCAAAGTTATAACAGTGTTTAATTTGTTAATGAATCGCAGCTCCAATAAATGGTAATTCTCCTATTTGCCTTGCATTTCCTTTATCTCAAACACACACATTCACACAAAACTGAGACTTCTTTCATAAATGGTATAATAAAAAAACGTCTCTAGGTTGCGTATGTAACCTTGGTTCCCTGAGGGAATGAGATGCTGCATCAACAATGCTTTGGGAACGACTCTGCGTGACCAAGCTCTGAACCATGTGTGTAATCAGTCCAACGGAAAAGCGTGACATCACGGGCAGGGTGATATCACAACCAGGAGGATAAAAAGATAAATGCCGTGGAGACTGTGCTAGCTTCAATAGTGAAGGAAGCGCTCACAGGGATGCAGGAAGTGTGGCATCCAGACGCAGTGTCTTGTTCCCTCAGGAAACCAGGGTTACAGTCGTAACCTAGAGATGTTTCCCTTCAGTAACTGGTGCTGTGTCAACAACACTTTGGGAATGAGTGTACAATACCACTAGAATTGCTAATCCCTGCCTAGTGTGGATTGGCACAGCTAGGTCAAAGGACAGAGGGACCAGGAGTGGCAATAATGTCACAGCTATAGTACCTGACAAAGGTCAGCGGGGTAGACCAGCCTGCAGTGTTGCGAATGTCTTGGAGAGACACTCCAGAGAAAAAGGTCTGACCTTAAAAGGAGCAGGAAGACCAGAAGATGAATAAATAGCATCCACAATCCACCTGCTGAGGGTCTGCTCATCTGCAGGGAGACCCTTCTTATATGGACCAAAGGAGACAAACAGCTGGCCTTCTCCACATAACAGTTCTGTAGATGTATGTGTCCAGTGCTCACACCGGGCACACCCAGTAAATCCAAGTTGGGGGCCTGAAAAAGAGGAGGATAGAGTCTCAAGGACACCTCGGGCAGGGGCTCAAAGGGAAGCTTTGACAGGGCTTCCAAGACTAAGGCCAGGTCCCACAAAGGCACTCTGGGTCGCACCTGAAGCCTCAGCCTCAGGGTACCAGGGAGAAATTTAAGTCACTAACGGATTTTGACCTCGCGACTGCTCTGCAAGTCACAATAGCAGACACGTAAACCTTTAGGGTGTTCCCTAAAGAAATTCCAGCACTGGGCCAACCGGGCAGTGGGTTAACTGAGTCTAACTAGTAACCTTCGCACGATATAGTGAACAGGGGCCGCTTGCGGCATACGACCTCCTTATGGAGGAAGCTTTGGATTGGAGAATGGTCTCTACCACCTTGGCCGAAAGACAGCTCGGGGTGGGGGTGAAGCAAAGCACCCCATGCCTGAGACAGCAGATCCCACATGAAGGGAATCTCCCAGGTAGGGTGTTTGAGAAGGTTTACCAAGCCAACAAAACATGGCCGCCTGGCCAGCACAGGGCTACCGGGGTAGATGGACTCTATGCTGGCAAACACTCCCCAGAAATCCCAGAAGCAGCACAATGGGGGAAAAGCATACAGGTGAAGCCTAATTGAGAGCAGCTTCCCTTAGCCCCACAGGAGGATCTGACATGACAGCTTGTATAGGAGGTGGGACCGCAGATCCCCCTGGTGGTCGGCCAAAGCATCCAGCCCTATAGGGTCTGGGGGTGTCATGGAGAACCAGAGTGGACAGTGCGATGTCTCGCGAGTCACAAGCAGGTCCACCTGAGCCCTGTAAAATCTTCTGCAAATTTGCTTCACCACCTCAGGGTGTAGTGGCCATTTCCTGGGCCTCTGCCCTTGTCTCGAGAGGGTGTATGCTCCCTTGTTTAAGTGGCCTGGAAAATATACAACACATGGTAGCCCTTTAGAGGTCTGGAAGGAAATGCTTCAATGCTTGAAGCACAGCCAGAAACTCCAGGCAATTGGTGTGCCATTTGTGATGGAGCCTTACTCAGAATTACATCGGTATTCAGGGACAGGCATTAAGCTGGTTTAAATCCTACCTGTCCAATCGTTACCATTTCGTAGATTTAAATGAAGAGCTATCCAGGATAATGCTAGTAAATTATGGCGTGCCACAAGGGTCAGTTCTAGGACCCCTGCTTTTTACAATATACATGCTTCCATTAGGAAATATTATTAGACAGCATGGAATTAGCTTCCATTGTTATGCTGATGATACCCAGCTATATATTTCATCCAAACCAGGCGATACAGCTCAATTAGCTCGCATAACTGAGTGTGTTGAAGAAATAAGAGATTGGATGACCCATAACTTTCTGCTATTAAATTCTGATAAAACTGAGATTTTGCTCATCGGCCCAAAAAATAGTACACAGAAGCTCCAGCATCTCAGCCTGCATTTAGACGGTTGTTCTGTAACTACTAGTTCAATGGTAAAAGACCTGGGAGTTATTTTAGACAGCAACTTATCTTTTAAAAATCACATCAATCAAGTTACAAAAACAGCCTTCTTTCACCTTAGAAATATTTCTAAGCTAAGAAATATGTTATCTATATCTGATGCAGAGAAGCTCGTCCATGCGTTTATGACCTCTAGAATAGACTACTGTAATGCATTACTAGGTGGATGTCCTGCATCATTAATAAACAAGCTTCAGTTAGTTCAGAATGCCGCAGCAAGAGTTCTTACTAGGTCAAGAAAATACGATCATATAACCCCAATCTTATCGTCCCTACATTGGCTTCCTATTAAGTTTCGAATAGACTACAAACTACTGCTACTCACTTATAAAGCACTAAATGGTTTGGCTCCCATGTATCTATCCAGTCTTTTAACACGCTACAATCCGTCACGCTCCCTGAGATCTCAAAACTCTGGGCTTCTAGTAGTTCCTAGAATAGCAAAGTCCACTAAAGGCGGTAGAGCATTTTCACATTTAGCTCCTAAACTCTGGAATAGTCTTCCTGACAGTGTTCGGGGTTCAGATACACTCTCCCAGTTTAAGTGTAGATTAAAAACATATTTTTTTAGCAAAGCCTACACATAACACACATCACACACATCACATCACAACCTTGTGCTCCAGAATATATGATTACATGCACATTATCAACTTGTGCTGTTAATATCATGAACAGCAGCTACGCTAATTCCTCTCCACTGCTTCTCTTTCTCTCCCCATCCCGAGGCATCCTGAGGTTTGGCCAGCTCCAGTCACGTCCCACCTCGTGAAGATTATGGACCTATGGATGATCATGGAGAAGTAGATGCCGAGTGTTTAAAAGCCCTGGCATGGAGAAGCTGATGCTGGATCTATGATGATCACAAATTGTTCTGTATTGTTGAAAGATTTATGACCAAACTCTTGATGTCACCCATATGAGGATGGGTTCCCCTTTGAGTCTGGTTCCTCTCAAGGTTTCTTCCTCATATCATCTAAGGGAGTTTTTCCTTGCCACTGTCGCCACGGCTTGCTCATCAGGGACAAACGCACACCATTCACCTTCACTGTTGTTTTCTGTAAAGCTGCTTTGAGACAATGTCTGTTGTGAAAAGCGCTATACAAATAAACTTGACTTGACTTGACTTGACTCAGAGACCTTGGGCAAAGGGGCCATTGGGACGCATCAGTCATTAGTGTTACGTGATGACTGGGAACTCCCAGTATGGGGCCTGAGATAAAAACCCAGGATCTCTCCACACATCTAAGGCACGTAGGACTCGCCACATGACCTTGATCATTCACAGTGGATTGAGAACCCTCCAAGAGAACCCTTGGGCTCTGAGACACCATCAGTCTGGGAATCAGTCTATTGAGACTGAGCTCTGGTGTGCCTAGAGCTGGAGCTATGCCCTGGTGCAGCTCTAGGGGCCTCCTGAGAGGTGACATGCAAGGTTGAGAGTGCAGGGTGAGAGTGCAAGAGTGCAAATAAAATAACTCGATATTGGAGAGCTTCAGCCCCTTAAGCAAACCTCGGGAACTTCCTGTAAAAAGAAAGTATGTGTCCTTTAGATCTATTGTGACAAACCAGACTCCGGGATTGATTTTAGACAAAATTTGTTTTAGAATGAGCATCTTAAACCTGCGCCTAATTTAGCTGATACAGATCCAAAATGAGACACAGCCCCATCCTTCCTGGGAACTATGAAGTACCGACTGTAGAACCCAGGCTCTCTGTTGGGGGGAGGGACCACCTCGATGGCCTGTGCCTGATAACCAGAGCCTGCACGGTCGAGTCGGGGTGGACGAGACCAGAACTGAATCATGTATCAATCAATGGAGACACATTTGGCAGGAGTTTCCAGGCTGGCATATAATCTCTTAAGGAAATCATGTATCTCAAGACTGACCTCTAGTATGCCTGGAGTAACTTGAGCAATGCACTGAAGCTGTCCTAGGAGCCTCTGAGGAGGCAGCATGCCCCCCAAATCTGCTACATTTCCGGGAAGAAGATAAGGGAGGCACTTGTTGGAGATCGCTGTGCCCTGAAGCACTGGAGTTGACAGGGTAAACAGGCCGATCTCCTAAGGGCACTGAGCCCTCTTATTGAAGATTATGGTCCTCAGATCTGTCATCTCCCTGGGCTTCAACCTAGGGCATAGCCTAACATCCCTGGCAGGGGGAGTGCAAGTGGCAACACTGATTCTCGCCACAGACTGTCTCTTTGCCTCCTAAAACCTGTCGATGACCATAGTAACGGCCTCGCCGAACAGGCCAGTTGGCACAACAGGGAGCATCCAGGAATACGGCTCTATCCCTGTCAGAACGATTGGACAGGGTGAGCCAGAGGTGCCTCTCCGCGGCCACCAGGGCTGCCATAGACTGGCCTATTGCCCTAGCGGTCTCCTTGGTGGCCCTGAGAGCCAGGTCCGTAGCACGATGCAGCTCTTCTATGTCGTCGTGTCTACATTCATCTCCCTCGTCTATCTCCTTCAGCAGGTCAGCCTGGTAGGCTTGCAAAATGGCAAGTGTGTGCAAACAGCCACCAGCCTGACCTGCCGCAGTATAGTCCTTGCCGAGGCTTTCAGGGTCAGCGCAGCATTAGAGGAGGCCAGCATCTCTTAACCCCAGAGCATCCCAATACCGCACTATTCCAGCCACACTAGGGTTTGGTAGGGTTTTGAGGCGTTAAATGAAATACTGAAAACCCAACGTTTTTTCCTGGAGCCGCTGCTCATAGGTGGCGAATACCTGGACCAGGGGATTAAGGGTGGTCTGGAAAACAGTAGCATCCGTGGGATCCATAGTTGGCCAGATTGTTCTGTCAAGAGAGGCTGTCAGGAAGGACCCAAAAGCAGGACGCCACCAGAAGAACAGAACCAGGTCAGAAGGGTTAACACAGGCAGGAAAGAGATAATGTTGAATACTTTTGAACACTCGGTCGCAGCACTCACAGGGTTGATACTGAACGTCCGGGGCGCCAGGAGCACGAAGCTCCTGAGAGAGGATTAAAGATTGTTTAAAGACTTTTTCATTTTCAATGTGTAAAGCTTTCTGGCACTACAGAGGGGTGACGCTGCCCGATTGGCTAAAAAAAAAAAAAAAGACTGTATTGTTAGAAAAAATTCTGAATTGTGAGAAAAATAACCTTGGAATTGTGAGGGAAAAAACTTGGAATTGCGAGAATAGAAGTCAGAAATTACGAGAAAATGTTTTCTCGTAATTAGGTAAACTTTTTTGTGGTGGAAACAGGCTTCCATTTAAATCTTCTTCTTGCCCCTCGCTGTTTTCTCCCCGTTCTTCCATTTTTTTCATTCTGTAGCATCTTCTGTGTTTACCTGTCCAGAGCGATCCAGAGTTTAGTGCGTCAGTAATAATTGCCCGTAAGGAAACACAATGCTCCATGTGTAGTTAAATGGAATAAACGAAGCATTGAGGCAACTAATTTGCCTCTTAAATTTTTTTCTATTCGAATTACTCAAGAAAATGTTTCAGCTATAATTTTTTTATTCCTTTTCCTGATCTCTATTTTCTGAACCCCATAGCCAATGGTCCTAGAAACCCTATGAAAGGGAACAAGAGATAAAGGATCGCCCTGTCACCCAGTGCAATCTAACTCAAATAGACTCGACCTGCCTCTATTAATCAATGCGGCCTCTTATTTTTACTGAACCATTCACTGTTTTAAGCACACAGAAAGTAAGTCTTTTACTGAGAGCTTTGTACAATTTGTAGCCAAGTCCATCAGGACCTGCAGCCATGCCAGATGGAAAAGCCTGAATAGCATCTTATTCTGAATCAAGGTCATTTATCATTCAAGTCTCACTCAATTTAGATTGCCAAAAATGGCTGTATTCCATGTGGGTAATTGGTTTTCTATAGTATGGGCATAATCCAGAGGAAAATTCTCTAAAGCGAGCATTAATCTCTTTTTTTATTCGTGATCAGAGTGTCTGATTCAAATTTTTTTATCTTGTGCATCTTTTGGATGGATTCCTTTCCTAGTTTCTTGATCTACTAACAACTTTTCATGTACCTTTCAGGAAAGAAGTTTGTGAATTTTCCTGAAAAAATGTGGACTAGTGTAGTTTGCATTTGCGCACACACACACACACACACACACACACACACACACACACACACACACACACACACACACACACACACACACACACACACACACGGGCCTCAAATGATGCCATTCAGAATTCTCCCAGTTATTTGGATGCACGTTTTTGTAATCAGAAGGCCACATGGGTCTAACAGGTGTATGAGAGCAATCTGCTCCATCCGCCACAATCCCACAGAGAATGAAAATGGGACGATTTTGTTTTGACTTTGCCAGCACACCAGTTCTGTACCAAGCTTTGAAATCATACCCAATTCCTCTATGTACTGAACATGGCTGGGCACAGCTATATACCACTTTTTTTGTGATGATTGAGAACTCTGTGGCCTGTTGCTGTTCTGTGAAACAATTGACTTCTGTCTGAAATACCCTCTCTCAGATGCCATTTTAATTGTGTAGTCTTTAAAGCCAGTGTTATTTCACCTTGCATACAAGCTTAGAGTACAGGCTGTGTTACATACTGTTCCAGATAGCTGTATGTGTTACTTACATGCTCACACACACACATATTAGACAGACACCAAATAATTTCAATATACTGCGAGAGATATATTTCATCATGAATCTAGTGGACAGATGCAGTAATGTTGGTATAAAGAAGCAGATGGCTAAAGCCAAGCACTGACCTGTTGTGTAAATCTTGTATAAAGGTCAGGGATAGTTGTCTATTAATGTAGCCTTTCAAACACAGAAGAAAAAGAAGAAAATGTCCACATATCAGAGTATATTACACTAAAGTATGACATACAGAAATGGTGCTTATCAAGATTAAATTATCTAGACATCTAGACATATATTTATGTAGAGATAATGCTGCTGATCACTGGACTTTTTAGCAATGTCTAATCGGTCTATTCTGTTCTTGGAATATAACAGTGGTTTCCATGAGGTAAACCCACTGTATTTACATTCATGAAGGTGTCTCTAGATTGTAGACTTAGACAGTGATATGCCTTCCATTTTAATAGTGTCCTTGACTTGGCTACATGTTGTAAAGGGAATTTTTATTCACCAAGGGAATCATTTGGTGTTCATCCACATTAGTGATCTTCTGTGGGCCTTTAAAGCTTTTGGTTTGGCTGAGCTCACCAGTGAATTGCTTCTTTTTAAGAATGTACCTCTCTTAAAGGTAAAAGAAGTCTTTCTCTTGAAGGTCTTTTATTTATTGCAGCGTAACAATGGCCTCCTTTAGTTGCATTTGGACCACATAGTAAGAGTTGCCACAAACAAATACCAAATGCAAATTCAACACAAAGAATCCGCTGCACCCTTCACATTAAATGAACTCCTATACTTCAATTACATTGTACAAAAGCTGTTGTATTGGCAGTTAACATAACACAGATACAGTACTGCTGATTATACTGTTGTCAAATTGCAATAATTTGTGAAGTGACTGTACTGTATCAATGTTCACAGATGGTCAACAAAGTCAAAATTATGATTCCTCTATTTATAACTTTCTCAAACATCAAATGAATGTGTACTATTTTATCAGCAAGAAAAAACAAAAGCAAGGCTAGAAGGTTTTAGAGGGTAATGTGCCATTTACCCTATTAACAACAGTAATGAATGTATTTTAATAGCATTCTTAATAAGAAAAGATTGAATGATGGTGGGTCATGTCTTAAATAATTATATGACAAATTCTGAATAACATCAGTGTCTTTACTGGAGTCTGGCATCCACTCAAAATGTATGAGCACGTCACACTGATTTAATTGTACAGCTCAGGCAGGGATTTTGTGTAGCATATTTCGTCATATTCCCTGAAAGTAATTCATACATTACCACCTGAGACTGGTAAATACAATTTGGACTTATCCTTCCCACAGCGTTTGTTTTATGCAATCCTGTGCCAGATTAATATATGCTTTTAGCAGAATTTTGCCCAAGTTTTCTTGGCAAGCTCTGTTCAATACCACAAAGAAGAAAGAAGCTTTTACTTGTTACATATACATTAACGCAAAGAGAAATTCTTCCTTCACATATACTAGCTTGTTAGGAAGCTGGGGTTAGAATGCAGGGTCAGCTATCATACAGTGCCCCTAAAGCAGGGAGGATTAGGGCCTTTCTCAGGGGCCCAACAGTGGTAGCCTGTCTGGGGCTTGAACCCCCATCCTTCCAATCAGCAACCCAAAGTCTTATCTGCTAAGACACCACTAGACCTCATTATAATACTGTCTAGTCCATCTTGAAGTTCCCTCATGGAACAGAGACCAAAACTACAGTTCCCTTTCCGGAACTCGAGCTGCGTCGAAACGCTTTGGGAACGCGCCTGAGAGTTCACGCTCTGAAATAATGTGTGTAATCAGTCAAAAATTGGAGCTGGCCGTCACCGGTGAGGTGACGTCACATCCAGGAGCATAAAGCGCATATGAGAGAGGACAGTGGCAGCTTCTGTTGTTCAGAAAGTGCTCTGTGTGTTATGTTGTCTGTCAGATTGTTTGTCAAAGAAAAAAAAAGAAAAAAATGGAGATCTATATATTTCCCGGGAGCGGAGCACGCTGGTTCTTCCTCCTGCGACGAGAGCATTAGCTCCGCCTCTCTTTCTCTGAGGAGGGGGGGGGGGTTGCTTTGCGAGCTAGGCTTAAAGAGCTATGGAGTTGGGGGCAGAGCTAGGTCGCTTCCCGAGGGATGTGGCTGCGCACATTCTGCGCACTTGCGGCTCAGATTCTCTGCACATTCTGTGCATGATCTGCGCATATTGCACCGCGCTCATAGTGCCGCGCACATTCTGCTCTCAATCCTCGTTGTAAGATAAAATTATTAAAATAAATAACGCTCGGAAGCACGCCTTTCGGCGGATTCTTCATCCTGTGGCGAGAGCATTAGCTCCGCCTCTCTTTCTTTAAGAAGGGGGGGGGGTGGCTTTGCGAGCACTTTTTCTGTCACCAGGTCGCATCCTCCATGTCGGGATTTTCCCGTCCTTTCCAGACCTGTACACTAAAGTGTCATGGTCATGGGCATGGCCCCTTCGGCCCCTTCGGCCCCTTTCGACATTGTATTAAAAAAAAAACTAAACAAAGGACATTATGGGGCAGGAAGTACACAGGTATGGAGTGATGCTGCGGGTTGGAGAGACTCTTGCAAACTATCTCTCTCCCGGGATCGCATCCTCCCTCAAGACCCCGTCGGCAGGCACAGCCCCGACTGCAGCCCTTCTCTCCCATCGGGAGGTGCAGAAACGCAGTGTCGAACTTCATAGTTCCCAAGGAGGACGGAGGGTTGCTGCCAATTTTAGATCCATGTCAGCTGAACCGCTCTCTCATGAGACTCAGGTTCAAGATGCTGACCCTCGAGCAGGTCGTGCTTCAAATCAGATCTGAGGACTGGTTTGTCACGGTAGGTCTAAGGGATGCTTACTTTCATGTATCCATCCTACCTTCTCACAGGAAGTTCCTGAGGTTCGCTTTCATGGCCGAAGCTTACCAATCCAGGTTCTTCCGTTTGGCCTTGCCCGTTCACCATGTACCTTCATAAAATGTGTGGATGCGGCTCTGGTTCCCCTAAGGTCTCAGAGCATCCGCATCCCCAACTACTTCGACGATGGGTTAATCCAAGCACAGTCTGAGCTGTTGGCGGTCCGGCATTGAGGTGTCGTTCTCGCCCACATGAAGGCGTTAGGGTTTTCGGCTGAACGCCTGGAAGAGTGTGCTTTCTCCATTACAGAGAACCACCTATCTTGGTGTCATATGGGATTCAACTACTTTGTGTGCGCGGCTTTCCCCTGCCCACATTGTAGCCATCCTTACGGCCATCAAGGAGGTCAGAGAAGGGCAGCCTTTCACCGAGAGGGTTCACCGGGACGGAGTCAGTCTCCTCCTGGTAGCGCCATGGTGGCCGCGCAAACTATGTTTCGCAGACATGGTGGCTCTCCTCGAGCATCCTCCGTAGAAGATCCCTCTGAGGAGGGATCTCATTTCCCAGCTAGGGGGTGCCATATTTCACCCCCACCCTGAGCTGTGGAGGATGTGGCCCTTGAGGGGGCACAGCTCCGAGGTTCTGGTCTCTCCTCTGAGGTGGTAGAGACCATTCTCTGCTCCAGAGCTCCCTCCACGAGGAGGTTGTATGCCACCAGGTGGCGTCTGTTCTGCTCGTGGTGTAAGCACCACCAGCTAGATCCAGTCCACTGCCCGGTTGGTTCAGTGCTGGAATTCCTCCAGGGATGGTTCGCCAGGGGTTGGCTCTGTCCACCCTAAAAGTCTACGCGTCTGCCATTTTGGTCTATCATGCCCCCGTGGCCGGGGCCATCTCTGGGCGAGACCCGATGGTAACGCGTTTTCTCCGCGGCACCCGGAGGCTGAGGCCCCCGGTGCAACCTAGAGTGCCTGGGTGGGACCTGGCCGTCGTTTTGGGGGCTCTTTCTGAACCCCCCTTCGAGCCTTAGCCAAGGCATCTTGGAGGCACCTTTTAATCAAGACCTTATTCTTGTTGGCCATCTGCTCTATCAAAAGAGTAGGGGACCTGCAGGCGCTGTCTGTGGCCCCCCTCCTTCCTGGAGTTTACCCCAGGTATGACTGGTGCCTTCCTGTACCCCTGTAAAGGGGGTTACACCCCCAAGGTGCCCTCGGTCGTCCCACGACCCATAAGATTACAGGCATTCTATCCTCCTCCGTTCCAGGCCCCAGACCAGGAGAAACTGGACCGGCTTTGTCCGGTGCACGCACTGGACACCTACGTCCACGAGGACGGGTCCTTGGAGAAGGACTTATTAGCTGCTCGTCTGCTACAGCCCTCCCAAGAGAGACCTCCTTGCTAATAAGCAGGCTTTGAGCAGGTGCCATGTTGATGTAATCACATCTTATGGGTCTTCTGGTCTCCCCGCTCCATTTGGGGTCAGAGCTCTCTCCACCCAGGGTGTGGCTGCCTCAGAGTCTCGGTCCTCTGGAGTTCCCCCAAGACCTATGTAACGCTGCGGGTTGGTTCACCTCACTGACCTTTTGTGCAGTTCTTTAACCTAGACCGCAGTGCCACTCCTGGCCCCTCAGTCCTTCTCTAGCTGTGGTGACAAACATACACTACGCAGGGACTGGTCAGTCTGGTGTGATTGGACACTCGTTCCCAAAGCGTTTCGACGCAGCTTGAGTTCCTGAAAGGGAACGTCTCTAGGTTACGTATGTAACCCTAGTTCCCTGAGGGAACGAGACGCTGCGTCTCTATGCCACACCTCCGGCGTCCCTGCAGCGCTTCCTTCTCCCTTCGCAGAAGCTGCCGCTGTCCTCTCTCATATGCGCTTTATACTCCTAGTCGTGACGTCACCTTACCAGTGACGGCCAGCGTCCAATTTTTGACTGATTACACACATTATTTAAGAGCGTGAACACTCAGGCGCGTTCCCAAAGCATTTTGACGCAGCGTCTCGTTCCCTCAGGGAACTAGGGTTACATACGTAACCTAAAGACGTTCATTAAGGAATATGAGTCCTGGTTCCTCTTTATCCTGTAGTTCTTAAAAAGTTAACTAAACCTATAATGACTCAACAAGATGCAGAGTTTCTAGTAAGGACAGAAAAAGCATAGATTAACACATGAGTAAGAGCAGATACAATGTATGAAGGATATAAAGGAGAGTGCTAGGTGAATGCTAGAGGAAAAACAGGAGAGGGAAATTACATTATACTGAGGCAAGGTGACTGGGCTGTTCACTGCATGTATGTGTGTGTGTGTGTGTGTGTGTGTGTGTGTGTGTGTGTAAGTGTGTGACAGGCCGAATGTTTTTGAGAGATAGTGTGAGCGTGTGGAAAAGAGGAGTGTTTAAACAGAAGGGAAAGGGACAGCAGCCAGATAGGATGACATTTACAGAGTGGTGGCAATGGGGAAGGCATGAAGGTTAAAGCAATTTCCCAGCAACACCAGTGGTGACAATTACTGCCGGGCCTCATGAGCACTATGACACACAGCCTCATGTCTGTCTGCTTCACTGAATCTTTCACAAAGCCTCAGCGAGGTCAGAGGTGTGAAGCAAAACATTTATTTAAAAGGCACACTACAGCTGGCGCAGCCCTGACTGCCTATTAGAAACTATACTGAGACCACTGTTGCGAGGTTGTGTACTGTACATCTTTATAAATGCTTAATAGGCTGAGAAGTTAGTGCCTCTTTCACTCCATTCCTTCTGTTCATGCGAGCGTGTATGACAGATGCAGGCTAATCGCACTGATTTAGTGTAATCTCAATCATTTTGAGAGACAATCTTTCTTTTCCTTGCCTCAGTGACATTGACTTAATCTTGTCAAAACATACAAAATGTGCCCAGTAATTGCTCAGATTAAAATAAAACATGTTTTTTTAGCTGTCTTTCTCCGGACACCTTTCACACTTTCTGTCATAGTGCTGTTTATTCCTGCTGATTTAGGCACTTTGGATCTGATTAGACTTAACCTCTTAGAATATACCTTTTCTGCTTGATTTGTTTCTCGGTGTGTATTTAAGTTTGAATCATAAACATTTACCTTAAGACTATCTTGCAAAAATATATATATTTTAAATACATAAGCCTAAATGTAACTCTCCTTTAAAGCCCCTAGTACACAACTGTGATATATAATAAACTCATAATGCCCTGTTTCTCTCGGACCCCATGGCAGATTCAATGACAATGTGTTTTAATGGGATAAAAGACTAATGCTCATCGGACAACAGGATTTTAACACAACATTTTGTGTCCTGCCTGGATTCTCTACATCTCTGGGGGTTAGTGGGAGTGAGGTGGGTGACTTTCGCAGTGAAAAATAAAATAATGCTCTTTTAATCTGTCCCATCTAGATGAAAATTCTCTGGAAGATCTCTTTAAGTGTCAGAACCTGATAACCTGACTGATGTCTTAAATATATCAATGGCAGTCACATAAGTTAGCCTACTCTGAATGTTTTGACATTTGTTGAGTCTAGCATATTCATCTACAATATTTTATTGCAGATGCTGCCAATGTTAATAAAAAAAAGATTTTTTAACCCTCAAACAAAGAATATGTAGAGTAGAGAAGAAAAAAAAGTCTATTCAGCTCTCTTGGCATAATAAAACTGATTGTCTGTGTTTGTTATCAGTCTTAGATTATGCAGCTTGTTTGTCATACAAGACCCTGTGTACAAGCTGTTATTATAGACACAATCATGCTTTAAAACAGGCGTATTAATATAAATGCCCATTGCTGACAGTTGTACTCATCTTATTTTAAAAAGCATCTGGCTCCATTAATTCATATGCCCAGTAATAAGGACATCATGAGATTGTTCAGGTGAAGGTAAACACACAATATCTGGACAGCTTGGAAAAGAAAACCTTTATGTGATAGATATAACAGATAACTCATAATTACAGACATATTGTAGGATTACTTAAATTCATCTGATTTTGTATAGAAGTGAAAACCTATGGTCAATTCAGGCCACATTTCGAGTGCATCGCAAAGGGCTATTTAGACATCAGATGCAGCTGTGGACTTCAATGTTATGCAGGCAGACATCAGATGCACCATTAAGTCTGGTGTCCTGGCTGACAGTTTAATCTAATCACAAAATATGTTGAAATATAAAAGGTTAAAATCTTTTGCATAAGGTTAAGCAGTAAAAAAAAAAAAAAACACAGACAATATTACATACATAAATGTACATTAATTAATGATTGGATTTATCATATTTGGATCCATTATCTGCATTTTTCCTGCATAAGAGGAGACATCTTAATCAGAGACATTGCTTAAATCAAAGACAACATTTTCAATAGTGATAGAAATTAATTTTCTAGCATGAATTAAATTAAAGTGAGCTGTAAGTATAGCAGATGAATGTTCAGTCAGCTCATCCTTCAAAGAGAGGGCATGTTTTCTTTACAGAAAAGCGCATCAAATTAAAAATAAACAAACTGAGCATTATTTCATTAGTTTGACAACTTGAAATAGCAAATTAAAAGTGTGGCAGTATAGTCAAAATCCAAAACAAACATTACGATTTTAAGACCTTGATTTAGTATCTCATGGTGACAGTTTGTATGCACAATTAACTACTGACGCTGCTCTCTAATTGTGTGGGCTTAAAGAAAAGTTATTGTATTTACAAGGCAATGGTCTAGACTTGTCACTGACATGTTTTACAAAAAATATTTGGCAATATGTATTTAATATTTGATATTAATATGAATACCTTGGTAATCAAATTAATTTGAATTAAGTTTTATATACTGATGCAACTTTTTGGCTTTGGTTGTCAGCTCTGAATACAGCCACATATAATTAAATGCCATGATGATTCATGCTCAGAAAAAAAAAGAAAAAAATCGGAAATTGTATTCTTCTATTAAAAAAATTACATATCACTTTATCTCATTAGGTTTTATTGATCTTTTTTCCCTCTTTTTTTTCTACATACTTCTTTTACTCTTGGCTCCTGCTACATAGTGTGTGTGTGTGTGTGTGTGTGTGTGTGTGTGTGTGTGTGTGTGTGTGTGTGTGTGTGTGTGTGTGTGTGTGTGTGTGTACGTGTGTGTGTGTGTGTGTGTGTGTGTGTGTGTGTGTGTGTGTGTGTGTGTGAGAGAGTAAAAGAGAGAGAAAGATAGGGGTTGGGTAAGTCTTATTTGCATTCTGAGCCACTTGCCAACTTAGCTACAGCAGGAACTGAAGAGACACCCTTTGAGCAGCAGAAAGATGGGAAAAGAAGAAGAAAAGCATGCAGCAGGAGTCAGAGGGACAAGTCAGCGAAGACAGCATGAGATGGCAATAATGCTTGTGTGTGTGTGTGTGTGTGTGTATATATATATATATATATATATATATATATATATATATATATATATATATATATATATATATATATATATATATATATATATATATATATATATATATGTGTGTGTGTGTGAGTGTGTTTGTGAAGAAAAAAGATATCATGACAGAAAGGAGATGGCAAAAGCGAGACAGAGAGAATAGAGAGAAGCATTTGGGAAACCATTACAAAGCAACCACCGGAATAACCTGAGCACCTTACAGCATCCACAACACTCTGGGTTTTCTCTCTTTTCCATTTCTATGCAACCTCCATCTCACAAACTACTGGTAGAACATTATAGTCTAGATGCTTGACCTGGAAAAAAATGGGCAGAAATTTGTGCAACAGTAGATTCTTTTCAAATTTTCTTTTTTAATCATGGTGGAGAAAACTACAACAGCAAAAGCATGTAATGGCCTTAAAAACATTATTTTAGAAACTGCTGCATATATTTCGCTGTTGTGTTGTGGACAGTGGGTTTATCTAAACTGTAAAGGATAGTTTATGCTTTCTACATTGATCATACAGCATCTGATGATACTATACAACACCACATGGTATTTATAAACTCAAAGGAGTTACAAAAATGCCTACTGTTAAACATACAATAATAATATAATAATAAATGTTAAATAAAATGTGGTCCTGTGCTGCATCCTTATTCCCTCTAGGCCCTCCATTTTCTACTTAGCTCACAACAACATGCATGTACGTAGACTGATTGATGTAAATTAACCACAAATTCCCTGGCAAAGGATTGGCAACCCATCCTGCCCTAAGCTTAGTGTTTCTAAAATAGGCTCTTAAGCCACCATGACCCTGATCAGCATAAAGTGTTTACTGAATATGAATGAATGAATTGTCATTTTTAACACATGCTTTCTCATGCCAGTGTGACTAAATCATAAATAGAGCAGCTATGCAAAAAAGTTGGAAATGTTGTTCAATTCAGGGCAGCTCATTTCATAGAACATTCTAGAATAGTGAAAAAACTTCAGTGACCCACACTTTGCCCTGACCTCAACCACAGTAAACACATCTGAGATCAAGTCAAACACCAGCTTCTTACCCAACATATGAGCCTGACTTCAGTAATGCTATTAAGTTTAAATAGGCAAATTTATGCAGCCATGTTCCAAATGTAAAACAAATCTTCCCAGACTAATGGAATCGATTAAAACAACAAAACAAGACTTAAAAAAATAATTTAGTTGTGAAAGGTTTAGTTTTATACAAAGGTGTATGTTGTACACATGTTTATATTACTGGACAATATTTAAATATATAACATTAATATTTTAGATCACACAAATTTTTTTTTGCCACAAAAAATGTATGCCATAAAGGGTCAGAACTTCCTAAACATTTTGTTAATTCATGATTCTCAAACAGTCCTGCACTTGCACCTACCTCAAAGGCACATTTTTCTATTTTCTCTCAAATAGCACTAATCAGTGAAGGTACCTCTAACACTAATTAAATAAGCCCTATCCACACAGGCACAACATCAAAATACTCCTTTATTTCCCAGATGAAAAAACAGATCTCTCCCCTTTCTCAACAAATATATTCCTTTCTGTGATATGAAAAGAGTAAATTCCATTTCAGTATATTAGACTGACAATCCTTATAAGAACCTCCATAAATGAGAAAAGTTCAATTCAGTGCCTCCATCAAATGAAGTTGAAGGAGAAAAAAGATGGGGAAAAGTTATTAAAACATTGGCAAAGCTTTGAACGTTCTTTTTCCACTTTCTTAAAATGGAAAGCATATGGCTGAATATGACACTGACGGGGTTACAGAGCTCACCGGATGAAATTCTATGGAGAGTAGCCAGAAGGAGGACACTACTGAGAAAGTTCATATTAGAAAACCTTGGAGCTTTTGGAAAAAGATTTTATGGTCTGATAAAACTTGGGCCTCCATTCTAAAGCCTAAGCATAATAGCTAAGGCACAATAAATACAGCCCAGCACCAAAATAACATTGTTTTAATGCCTTCACATGCAGCATAAAAAGAGACAAATATATCACAGACATATGGATTTACAATGTATGGTGATGCCTTTAATGATGTGAACCCATATCAATGACTGCATTTGGATCTTTCTTGAGATTTTATTGACTTCATAATTAACTGCCACTTTACTTAGCTGAAATGTTTGATGCCAGGTTGTTAGTACACTGGGTAGTTCCCCTTTCAGGAACTTTCAGGAGCTGCTTCAAAAAATGCTTTGGGAATGCCTCGCATTGTTCAAGCTCTGAATCACATATAAAATCTGGCCAATAGGCAGTCATGATGTCATCGGCGGGCAGCCTTGCGCAAACCTGTAAGCTACAAAATGGGAGCGCGAAGAGAGCGATTAGGGTTGGGATTACGAGGGGGGACACACATGAGCTTTGTGTTGTTTGTTTGTTGTCTTTTGAGAGACGATTGTCCGTGCTGTATCCGCATGGCTATTCGCATTCTCTGCTCCCAGAGATCACTCTTCGAAGAGCAAAGGTCTTTCGCCGAGGCAAAGGTTGTGGGGCTCGCAGGCCGACCTAGCAAAAGGTGTCTAGATCTTTGGAGACCCCATATGCACCACGTACCCTTCCCCTGCGTTTGCTATACGCGAATATAGTAGGGTTTAAGGAGTGCAGTTAGGAGGAGATGCTCAGGGTTGAAGAGATGATAGCTGGCTATCTCTCCCCAGGTGTTGCCTGCTAAGCCATTGGCAGGGCATACGCAGCAGCAGGTCAAGCTGCGGGCTGCCTCCACACTTTGGGTGTGTTGCAGGCATAACAGGCCGATCTGCTGCGAGAGTTGGATAAAAGATTTAACTCTGGGGCTGACGATATCAAAGAGTGATATCAAAGATGCTAACTTGTAGCACCAAGGAAACGGCGCGGGCCATCGGTCGCTCTATGTCAGCCTTAGTAGCCACAGAAGGCATTTGTGGCTTACCCTGTCAGAAATTCCTGACGGGGACAGGGTTTTTTTGCTGAATGCCCCGATAGCTACTTCAGGCCTTTCGGCAACACGGTAGGAGCGGTAGTCGACAGGTTTCAAGAGTTTAAAAAACAGTCAGCGGCGTTTCAACTGTACTTTCCCCGTCGCTCTCACGGGGCTGCTCGGCACGGGGCTGCTCGGGCGATGTGAAGCCCAGAAACAGGGTGTTGCCACCCAGACCCAGCTGGTGGAGCCCAAGAGCCCTAGGTGATGCTCTAAGCCCAAGTCCAAGCGGTCGGCCAACCTGAGGGTGGTCCTCTCCACAAACAACCAGGCAGTGGTGCAGAGGCCCTGACAATCAGAGAGCCCTGTTTTGGGAAGGGCGGTTCACACTTGCAGTGGCCATGCCTCCTCGACACCACCAGGCCCACTGGGGATGGAGGGGACCCGGGCCTGCTTGAGCATTTACAGCTGCAGGTAATCTCCCCAGCTGTTCTGAAAGGGTCAGAAGCCTCGAGAGGCTGGCTCCCCGATCAGACTTCCGGGCAGAGGGGGAGGCCAGGCTGCCACAAGAGTGCTCAGAGTGCAGCCTTCCCTCCCACGGGCTCCCTCCATTCCTGCCCCAAAGATCGCTGCAGATGGAGGAGACCCACTGCCTTTTAGGAGGCCCCAATGGCTGCAAGGCACTACTTCAGCTACTTTGGGAAAGTCAGAGACCATCCTCAAGAAGCTGGTTCCCCTAAGAGATTTTCTGGAAGCTTGGGAAGGCCTGACAGACATATCTCAGTGGGTTCTGCTCACAATAGAGAAGGGCTACTTGATTTAGTTCGGGTCCCCTCCGCCCTGGTTCAACAGGTTGTGTCCTAGCTTGGTGGGACACAAGCAGGCTCTGGTCCTGGAACAGGAAGTATGCACCCTCCTAAGAAAAGGGGCCATCGAGGTGGTTACTTATACATCAACCACCAATGGGGTCTCCGGTCTCACCCCCTGTACAGGCTGGCATGGCAGATCCTTCTATGGTCCCAGGGAAAACTCTTCTCATTAAGAGCAGTTTACATCCCAGGCTGGTTGAACTGAAAAGCAGACACCCTTTTGAGGCAAGGGCCGAGGCCTGGGGAATGAAGGCTTCACCCTGAGGTTGTATGTGAGATATGGCAGAGATATTACAGAGCTTAGGTGGAGCTGTTTGCGAGACTTCGCACTGTCTTCTTACCCTGAAGGTTTACATGTCCGCTATTGCGGCATATTGTAACCCGCCAGCAGGGCAGTCGCTGTGGAAACACCCCCTTGTGACACGTTTCCTATGCGGCACCTGAAGGCTGAGGCCCGGGACACAACCCAGAGTGCCTGTGTGGGACTTGGCCGTTTGCTGGTGGCTTTATCTGAGCCCACCTTTGAGCCAACGTATCCCACTTAGGTATCTGTCAGTTAAGACCGCCTTTCTCCTGGCAATCCCCTCCCTTTAAAGGGGTCGGAAACCTACAGGCTCTTTCTGTGGCCCCGTCTCTTCTAGCATGGCCAGTGCTATTCTATACCCCAAACCTGAATATGTGCCTAAGGTGCCTGTGGCTCCTTCGAGACCTGTTGTTTTGCAGGCATTCTGCCCTCCTCCTTTCCTAGCCCCTAAGAAGGAAGTCAGAGCAACTGTTAGTCTGCTATGGCCCTCACAGAAAATGTTTCCCGGCTCATAAGCAGACGCTCAGTAGATGGATTGTGGATGCCAATGGTCTGTGTTTTGAGTCTTCTGGTCTTCCCACTCCTTTCAGAGTAAAGGCTCATTCCACCCGAGGTATGGTGGCCTAAACAGCCTGGTCCGCTGAAGTGTCCCTCCAGGACATTTGCAACGCTGCGGGTTGGTCCACCCCGCTGATCTTTGTCATGTTCTATGACCTCGACATCAGAGCCAGTCCCGGCTCCTTTGTCCTGCATGCAGGTTGTGCTCAGACACACTAGGCAGGGACTGTCAGTATGGCTTGATTAGACACTCACTAGGTTACGTAGGTAACCCTAGTTCCCTGAGGGAACGAGAGCTGTGTCAATGTGCCATACTTCCTGCATCCCCGCAGCGCTTACCTTCTCCTTTTCCAGAAGCATATGTCGCTCCCATCGCGCTCCTATTTTGTAGCTTCCTGGTTTGCGTGACGTCCCGACTGCCTATTGGCCAGATTTTACACGTGATTCAGAGCATGAACAACGCAAGGCGTTTTCAAAGCATTTTTGACACAGCTCCCATTCCCTCAGGGAACTAGGGTTACCTACGTAACCTAGTGATGTTTCTTTCCCAGGACATTTTAAAATGTTATATTAGCTATGTACATTTCTTGTGCAATCTAGAAAGTGAACGCTATTAATTGTTTAAACAATCAATTTAACAGGGAATACTTGGCAATGTCACATTTTTTATTATTTCAGTAGGTGCCATGTTTCAATTTGTTTAACACCTCCACATGTAAATATTAGTGAAATGAAAGGTGAAAGAATGATCTCATCATCTAATATTTTAAATTCTAATATCTTCATTGTATAGAAAAACACTGAGAAATACAAAACAACAGAGAAATAAGCCAAAGCACAGGGCAAAAAACAAAACATAAAAACAAAGGAATGGCTTGTGTTTTGAAACGGCTGAGTCAAAGCCCACACTTAATTCCAGTTGAAAATCTGTGGCATGACCTAAAAATGGCTCCCCACCAACATTATTCAACTAATTTGGGAGAGTTGGGGAAAATTTGCATTAAGGAAAGGAAGAAAATGCCAAAATCAAACTGTGCAAGGTTCAGCCGAGACCAGTCCAATCTGTACTGTAATTGCTGCAAAAGAACAATTTACACTGAGAGGGTGAATACTTATTCACTTATTACTCAAGCAGGTTTTCTTTCTTTTATATATATATTTCAGGAGACATTTAAATATATTTCTGTAAAGAGAAATAATCATCAGGGAATAATTTTGGAGGCACTCTATCTCATAATAACTCTGTTTATATATCTATTATAAAGGATTCTGATTCTGTTTAGTACATTAGTAGTTCAGTTGGACTAGGCTAAGCTTTGGTAAAATTAAATGCATTCTTCCTGTTGCTCTTTTTCTTTAAGTTTTATTGAAGCACAAAAGACATCTTTGTGTCAACTTTGTTCAGAACAAACAAAGTTAGGCTTTTCACTGTATCAGTGAAACAAGCAATCTCTATTAAAGAAGCTTCTGAAGATGAGTGGGTTCTAAAATAGAGGACGAGACAGCACATAAGTGACAAACAGAGCAGGAGAAATGAAGATAAGACAGCACATCACATCAGCCCTCGAGAATTCAACATCTGCGCAATGACGGCACAAGTAAGGAGTACACACCCTGACACACATGCACATACTCAAGAACTTTTTTTTCCCCTTCTTGCTCGCCTCTGAAGCTATAAATAGCATGCAGTGCGCAGTTTTTGTTAATTCCCTTACTGAGAGACTAGCAGAAAGGCAAATGGTTGAGCATACGCACATACGTACACACATGCTCAAACACACACAGCTCTAATGTGATGCCTGACAGCTACAGGCTGGAATAGCTGCAAGGTTGCCAAGGCGACCCTTCTTTCTGTATCCTCTAACTTCTGCCTTCAATCTCAGCTTCCTAAAACTTCACTTCTTCCCCTATTCTTTTTTATCTCTTGCTCTACCTCTGTCTCTTCATTATCCACTTTGCTTCCTGGTTCGTTTTTCAATCCTTGATCGTTTGCGTCTTTATCATGCTGTCAAACTAACAATTTAACACAATCTGCGCGCTCTCTCTCTCTCTCTCTCTCTCTCTCTCTCTCTCTCTCTCTCTCTCTCTCTCTCTCAGTCTCACACATGCATTCAAAGAAAGAGCCAGAAAATTTATTTCAGTGTCCTTTGACTTTGTCTGATTCTATTGGAATTACTACTCAACATAATCTCTGTTGAGCCCCTGTTAGAATCTACCCCACATTCTTCACTCTACCAGTATACATGTGTCTGTGACCTGAGCTTCCAGCTGCTTTGCTCTCTGTTCTGTAGCAGCGCACATCCCCATAAAGTGAACAGGACCTGTACCTTCAGCTTTGATGCTCATTAAAAAGCCCTGTTTGAACACACGTATGTGCTCCTGCAAAACCGTTGTTCATTTTCCTGTCAGAGAGAACAGCATCCAATTCCCTTTCTTTCAACTCTCCTAATGACAAACACCCTAATGACAAACACTCTATATCACTAATCCCCCACCACCACCACCTCCCCCAAAATATATAAACGGATCACATCAGCATAATCACTCCTGATAATGTGTGTACCAAGGCCACATATATCACATTTGTAGTACTGAGACAGCTATATGTGTTGTTTTTTTCCCTACTTATATAGTAAAAAGGCATTTTAGACACTTCTTTAGAGATATATTGGCATCATTATGCATACTTTAATTAATCTATGGCTGTACTTAATACATTATATTTAGCTATTTTAATACTAAAAATATGGCCCACATTTAAATTTTCCTAAAATGTTCCTTTAATTTAAAATTGAAAACTTGCTTTTGGTTTCCTCTGCAGACTTGTTTGATGTTTAACTGCATTAGTGATTTCTTTCTTTTTCAAGACCTTTGAGATTGTTGAATTGGCAATTGCCCAATGCTTGTAAAATAAATATGCCTCTTTTTTCTAAAATAGCTTGCTTTTCTCCCATAAACAGCTGTATATTCTTCATGTTGATTATCCTTTTTAATGAAAAATGATGAGCTCAAACCAAGAGTAAAATCTTTTAACTACTTCTCTGGGTAATGTTGTGAAATGCACCCTAATTTTTTTGTTTTTTTTTGTTTTTTTCATTGCATTTAGTTAACACAGTTCATCAGCCTGCAATGAGAAATTAGCCGGACACCAAAACTGTGTTCATACCAGAAGACGATTATGTATAGCACATTGATGTAGCTGCATCAGTTAGTGATCAGCAAACGATTAGCTGATTATCAAGACCCTATTAAACTTAATCATATAAATGTGCGGGATGAAAGCAAGACTTGCCAAAGTCAAGGACTCATTATATGAGAAAAAAAATTGCGAAAGAAAGGAGCCTGAACAGCAGCTAAAAGCTCGCATGAGGCTTGGAATTAAAAAGCAGGCTCTGAATGAAGAATAGTCACTGAGCAGGTGAATATTGCTGTGGCCAGCACTCAGAGAATTGACTGCTACGAGATGTATGGGAGGACACGCTGTGTGTAGCAGGGTGAGCCAATCGTTTCTCATAGACACTGACTGATGGAAATCTGATCACACGTGGCTGCGGCACACGGACTAATACATAAAGGTCCTCACACTCCAGCTCACACACATACGCAAACAGGTTACACTTTTCAAAAGATAGGTGAACATACAGTATCAGTCACAGTAAGTCAGTGTTTCAGAATGTTAAGTGCCCTATTTGGTTCTAAAATAAGAAGTGCATGATCATAATTGGAAGAAATGGCTTGAATGTCTAGAATATATTGGCTGGATTAAGTGGAATATACAGATTAAGAAAGATGCACATGGACTGGTTTGGATAGTGCAAAAAAAAAATGTTTTTAAGAAGTCACTGATTTGCTACATTTGTGATGAAGAAAAAGGAAAAAGAGGAGAGGAAGGAAGAAAGGAAGGAAGAGAGGAAGGAAGCTGGTGCTAGAAAAAGAAAAAGCTAGAAACTGTGGTTGGTGTTGTCAGGAAAGAAAATAAAACAACTATTTTCACACCAGGGATGTTCCAATGAAAACTCACACACCTACTCAAACAAAATCAGAGGAGCCCCAGTGGAGTTTCACTTGCATGTTGATGTGTCACATTGTATTATCCCAACGTTTAATCCACTGTGGGTATGTGTCTGCATACTGTTACACTCAAAATTGTGCACATCCCCTTATTATTCCAAAAGGAGTTGACTCTGATATAAACAAAGTTTAATAGCAAAAGAAGAAAAAAAAGACATGTCAGGGATACTTTTACCATCTCACACCAAGAAAAAAAGGGTTAAAAACAGTGGTGTGTGTGAAAGATCAGAGAACTGAGAAAATGTATGCAATCATTGATAATTTGTTTCTTTGGAACCAGATGGTTGAGAAGGAAGTATTAATTGCAAAAGGAAAAAAAAAAAGAAAAAGAAAAAAAACTGAGCTTGTCAGCTCAGCTCCTTTCAGTTTTGTATCCTTTAAAACCCCAAAACTCTATGAAACAAAAGATTGACAGATAGTTCTCACTTTACCCAGCTTTTTAAAAACCATTTATTCATTTCAGATGTTAATTCCTGGTTCGATTTCCTGTGCTTCAAAATTAGAGTGTACTCTAAGACAGATTTCCCATAGCACTGATTGTTCTGCATTTTCTGACTGGTATTAACTAGATCTCGGCTCACACGCTCACATCACCAGTGCAGGGGGAAAAAAAACAATGGAACAAGATGAGGATTATGTTTCTACATGGACTCAGATTTATGCCAGTGCCACAAAGCAGCATCTGAAATCTCTGTAGTCACTTTCACGTTAAATTAATTTTTTTCAATAGCGTTTTAAATGTAATATAAGACAAAAATTTGCAGTCAACTTGGAGACAAATTCAAAAATTAAAATCAGAAAAATCTGTGTGGTCAAGTTTGTACCCAGTGTAAATTTTTGCTGTTTTAAAATTTACATTTTATGACAATTATATAAGGTCTGTGTAAATCGTAACTCGAACCTCAGTTTGGCACACACCTTTGTTTTGAATGATGAGTATGTGTGTGTGTGTGTGTGTGTGTGTGTGTGTGTGTGTGTGTGTGTGTGTGTGTGAAAGAGAGTGAGGTTCAAAGATATTTAGTTCAATGAGAAGAATAGACAAAATTTGACAACCACTAAAAAAGCCTTAGACCATTAAAAAATTCACATTAAGATCATTATGCCTTTAATTTGTAAAAAAAAAAAAAAAATTCTTTTTCATTTATACAAGTGGGCACCCCATGTATTGTATGAAGCACAGTGTTATAGGTGGAGACAAAAGAAGAAAAAAGAGCAGAAAAAAGATGTGATGAGTTTAGTGTTTTGTCTCCTGAAAAGAAAAATGCTGCGAAAAGAAGCTGTGCTATGTTACATTTTACACTGATCACTGATTGTTAACATATCAAGTGCTTTGTGCAGAATATATATATATATATTAGGACTGTCAATCGATTCAAATATTTAATCGCCATTAATAGCATTGTTGTCGCAACTGTCGCATCTGTTCTAAATGTAATATTTTTTTTTTTACATTTTCAATATTCTTATCAACATGGGCATGGAATAATATGGATGCTTTATGAAAATTTACGTTTATTATTAGTGAAACCATACTCAACCTAGAGCATTTAAAGTAATTATGTTGTTTTAAATTACGTATGTCAACAAACAGAACTTTTTCTATGTTTCCACACAAACGGTTTTATTTGCCGGATGTGTGCACCATGGCGGATTTTGGTGCTTGATTTGAGACTTGGCACATCAGTATGTTTAGTAATTAAAAATATTTTTATTTTTGTTTTGTTTATATATATATATATATATATATATATATATATATATATATATATATATATATATATATATATATATATATATTTTTTTTTTTTTTAAGTAAAAAGAGGAATTGTGAAGTTTTAATTTCGCCTCTTTGATATTTCTATTTTGAATTTAAATGTTCAAACAAAAATGCAGGCTGCATTAATTACGTGTTAATAAAATTTGTGCAATTAAAATTCATTTGCGTTATTAACATGATTAGCTTTATTATTGCATTGTTTAAGCATACATTTTGACAGCCCTAATATATATATAACATCGAAATATATTATAAATTACATTTTATGAATATAAATATTTATAAAGCAATGTTCAAAAATACATTTTTTAAATTGCTTTAGAATAATAAATAATCTTACATTTATTGTTTAAATAAGATTAAAAATTCTAAATATTCAGAAACCGTTTACCTTAAAAAAAATTTATGTTGCAGCTTGTTACTACAATCAATAAAAAAAATTAAAAAAAATATTTTATCCATGTACATAAGTATTTAGACCCTTTAATCAGAACTTAGTTGAAGCACCTTTGGCAGCAATTACAGCCTTGAGTCTTTTGGGGTATAATGCAACAAGCTTTGCACACCTGGATTGGAGGATTTTCTGCCATTTTACTTTGCAAATCCTGTCAAGCTGGGTCAGGATGAATGCGGACTGTTAATGGACAGCCACTTTCAGGTCTCTCCAGAGATGTTTGACAGGGTTAAAGTCAGAGCCCTGGCTAGGCCACTCTAGAACATTTTTCTAAGTCTCTCCTGTGTTGTCTTGGCTGTGTTATTAGGGTTGCTGTCACGTAAGAAGGTGAACCCTCTGCCCAGATTGAGGTCCTAATCACTGTGGGCCAAAGTTTTATTTAGGATATCTCTGTACTTTTTTCGTGGTTCATCTTTCTCTCAACCCTGACCAGTCTCCCAGTCCCTGCTGCAGAAAAAGCACCCCCACAGCATGATACTGCTACCACCATGCTTCACTGTTTGGATTGTGTTAGGCAGGTGGTGAGCGGTGCCTGATTTACTCCAGACATAACATTTTGAATTAAAGTACCTGTTGGCAAACTCTAAGAAGACTTTAATGGGCTTTGCACTGCTTCCATATAGCTTCCATATAGCCACTCTGCCATAAAAGCCCATATAGTTGGGGGTCATGGTTGTGTGAGCCTGTCCAAATCATGTCCAGTAAATAAACTTTTCTACAGGCAGTCTCTAATCGAGGTGTAGAAACATCTTAGCAGCGCAAAAGAAGTTGGCACCTGAGTTAATTGTCAAGTGTTGCAAAAGGTTGGAATACTTATGCACATGTGATATATCAGGGCTTTTTATTTTAAAAGATTTTGAGAATGTAGATTAAAGAGAAAAAAAATTAATTTGAGCAACAGTAGTATCAGGCTGCAGCACAACAAAACTTTAAAAAGGGTGTCTAAATAATTTCTGCACAATACTGTGTGAGTGTGTGTGTGTGTGTGTGTGTGTGTGTGTGTGTGTGTGTGTGTGTGTGTGTGTGTGTGTGTGTGTGTATGTGTGTGTATATATATATATATATATATATATATATATATATATATATATATATATATATATATATATATATATGTATATAGTGAGGAAAATAAGTATTTGAACACTCTGCTATTTTGCAAGTTCTCCCACTTAGAAATCATGGAGGGGTCTAAAATTGTCATCATAGGTGCATGTCCACCATGAGAGACATAATCTAAACAAAAAAAAAATAATCCAGAAATCACAATGTATGATTTTTTAACTATTTATTTGTATGATACAGCTGCAAATAAGTATTTGAACACCTGAGAAAGTCAATGTTAATATTTGGTACAGTAGCCTTTGTTTGCAATTACAGAGGTCAAACGTTTCCTGTAGTTTTCACCAGGTTTGCACACACTGCAGGAGGGATTTTGGCCCACTCCTCCACACAGATCTTCTCTAGATCAGTCAGGTTTCTGGCCTGTCGCTGAGAAACACGGAGTTTGAGCTCCCTTCAAATATTCTCTATTGGGTTTAGTTCTGGAGACCTTGATATGCTTCTTACAGAGCCACTCCTTGGTTATCCTGGCTGTGTGCTTCGGGTCATTGTCATGTTGGAAGACCCAGCCTCGACCCATCTTTAATGCTCTAACTGAGGGAAGGAGGTTGTTCCACAAAATCTCGCAATACATGGCCCCGGTCATCCCATGACCCATGTGCAGAAAAACACCCCCAAAGCATGATGCTACCACCCCCATGCTTCACAGTAGGGATGGTGTTCTTGGGATGGTACTCATCATTCTTCTTCCTTCAAACACGTTTAGTGGAATTATGACCCAAAAGTTATATTTTAGTCTCATCTGACCACATGACTTTCTCCCATGACTCCTCTGGATCACCCAAATGGTCATTGGCAAACTTAAGACCTGCCTGGACATGTGCTGGTTTAAGCAGGGGAACCTTCCGTACCATGCATGATTTCAAACCATGACGTCTTAGTGTATTACCAACAGTAACATTGGAAACGGTGGTCCCAGCTCTTTTCAGGTCATTGACCAGCTCCTCCTGTGTAGTTCTGGGCTGATTTCTCACCTTCCTTAGGATCATTGAGACCCTACGAGGTGAGATCTTGCATGGAGCCCCAGTCCGAGGGAGATTGACAGTTATGTTTAGCTTCTTCTATTTTTTTATGACAGCTCTTTGGTCTTGGCCATGTTAGTAGTTGGATTCTTACTGATTGTATGGGGTGTACAGGTGTCTTTATGCAGCTAACGACCTCAAACAGGTGCATCTAATTTAGGATAATAAATGTAGTGGAGGTGGACATTTTAAAGGCAGACTAACAGGTCTTTGAGGGTCAGAATTCTAGCTGATAGACAGGTGTTCAAATACTTATTTGCAGCTGTATCATACAAATAAATAGTTTAAAAATCATACATTGTGATTTCTGGATTTTTTTTTTAGATTATTTCTCTCACAGTGGACATGCACCTACGATGACAATTTCAGACCCCTCCATTATTTCGAAGTGGGAGAACTTGCAAAATAGCAGGGTGTTCAAATACTTATTTTCCTCACTGTATATAGTGAAGGTTAGTTAGGTGTGAAAAAATGCTGTAAAGTGAGAATGTTTAAAAAAAAAAATTATCAATTAACAAAATAGAAAATAATTTAACATTTTAATCCAAATAAAATCAGGCACAACTAGCAATTCATTTTAATTTCTAACTTTTGCACACTTTGTACACAAAATTTGGGATTTTGTAAGATCAGAATCAGGTGTAAACCTGTAAACTTCTGTAGAAGACGTCTGGACAGGAGTGGTCAAAAAGACCATTCCCACAAGAAAATAAAGATAAGGGTCTCAAATATACAGGAAAATGTTTGAACTGAGAAGCAGTTTGTTTGCCGAAACACAGGGTTACCTACCTAAACTAGAGATGTTCCTCTTCAGGAACTCGATCAACAAAGCTTTGGGAACGAGAGTACAATACCGCCAGACTGACCAATTCCTGCCTAGTGTGGAATGGCACAGCTAGTTTGAAGGACAGAGGGGCCAGGAGTGGCACTAATGTCAAGGTTATAGGACCTGACGAATCAGTCAGTGGGGTAGACCAACCCGCAGCATTGTAAATGTCTTGCAGAGACACTCCAGAGGAAAAGACCTTAGAGGCCACCACGCTCTGGGTTGAGTGAGCTCTGAGCTCGAAAGGAGCGGGAAGACCAGAGGGATCAGAAGAGGAGGAGATAGCATTCACAATCCACCTGCCGTAGCAGACGAACAGCTAGTCCGACTTTCTTCAAAAAGAGTTCTGTGGACATATATGTCTGATGCATCTGGTTAAGCTTCTCCTGGTCAGGGCCTGAAAAGGAGGAAGATAGAATGCCTGGAGCAGGACTGGTCGGGGGGCAGCCGAGAGCACCTTGGGGACATACCCAAGCCTGGGGTAGAAAAAGGCATTGGCCATGCCTGGGTTGAACTCCTAACTGGTGGCTTTTTCACCATATTGTAAACAGGCGCCATTTTGCAGCATACAACCTCCTCATGGAGGCAGCTCTGGATTGGAGAATGGTTTTTGCCACCTCGGCTAAGAGACCAGAGGCTAAGAGCTGTGCCCCCTCAGGGGCTACAGCACAGTCCCCGCAGAACTCCCGGAAGCAGCGCAACAAGGTAAAAAGCATACAGGCGTATCCTCAGCCACGCCTGAACCATAGCTTGTCCAGTCCGAGTTGAGCTGTGTGAGTAAGGGAAAACCAGAGGGGACAGCAAGAGGTTTCTCAAGTAGTAAAAAGGTCCACTTGTGACCCATCACATCCGGGTGGAGGCTCCACTCCCCGTGCCTCGGAAGGACATCTGCTCAATGATTCAACCACTCTGGGTCGATACTGTCAACAGGACAACAGGAGTATCTGTCATACAAGCTTGTAAAGGAGGCGAAAGTGCAGACTCCCCTGGTGGTTGATGTACGACAACACAGATGTGTTGTCCATATAGATTATCACATAATAGCCCCTTGGATCCGAAAGAAAATGCTTTAACACTAGAAGCATGGCCAGCATCTCTCACCCACACACTTTTTAAGGGTGCTGGGTGAAAGTGCAAGGCCAAACAGAAGGACCCGATATTGGTAAGATTTGGCTCTGAAAGCAAACCTTAGCAACTTGCTGTGCAAAGGAAGGATGGCTATATAGAAATATGCGTCCTTCAGATCTATCATGACAAACAAGTCCTTGAAACTGATTTAAGACACAACTTGTTTTAGCGTGAGCATCTTGAACCTGAGCCTAATTAGTGAGCAGTTTAGTTGACTCAGTTGCAAATTGGGATGCAGCCCCCATCCTTATTTGGAACTATGAAGTACTGGCTGTAGAATCCGGACTCTCTGTCAGGGGAGGAACCACCTCAATGGCCTGCTTCCTTTTAACACCGTTTCTACTTCTTGTTCCATAACCAGAGCCTGCTCATGCCCCACCAGAGTGAAGCACACATCGTTGAATCTAGGACAAGACCCAACCTGAATCGTGTAGCCTTTTTCTACAGTGTGCAGGACCCGTGAAGACATGTTTGGCAGGAGCTTTTAAGCTGCCAGATAATCTCTTAAGGGAATTAGTCACTCAAGACTGACCTCTGGTGTGCCTAGAGCAGCTTGAGCGGTGCCCTAAAGCTGTTCTAGGGGCCTTAGGGGAGGCAACAAGCCCCCAAATCTGCTACTTTTTCTGGCGAAAGCTAAGGGAGGCACATGCTGAATACCGCTGTGCCCTGAAACACCGGAGGTGGCAGGGTTAACAAGTTGATGGAGAAGCGGTCAGGACCTCCTTTTCAAAGCCCTCTTGTTAAAGATGCATTACCTCCCTTGGCTTTGACTTTGACGCTAAGTCTTTGGACCCCACAATGCCCGCCGAGCGGCCCCAAGAGAGTAATAAGGGAGGAAGCTCTGAAATCCCGCCGGCAGTCTTTTTGCCTCCTGGAACAGGTGTCTTGCAGCGGACACCAGGACTGCTATAGACTGGCTGATGGCCCTAGCGGTCTCCTTTGTGGCCCTGAGAGCAAGCTCTGTACGACGCAACTCCAAGATGTTGTTGTTTCCCCTTTTATCTCCCTTGTCTAGCTCTTTGAGCAGGTCAGCCTGGTAGGCTTGCAAAACCGCCTTGGTATGCAAACAGCCGCTGGCTTGACCCACTGCCATGTAAGCCTTGCCCACCAAAGACAAAGAGGTCAGAAGGGGCTTGGTGGGCGGTCCCATGACCAATAGTAGCCAGCCATTGTCTCTTTAACCTGGGGAATCAGTCGCACTGTTTCAGTCCCACTACTTTAGGGTAGAGAGAGACATTAGGACTGGAGAGGCAGACCGAATAAGGGCTGCCACAGGATCTGGACATCTCAGTGTGCAGATTCGTAAAGAAGGGCAGGCCCTGGCATGAAGGCACACCCTCCCCACAGGGGAAGAAACCCCCAAAAAGCAGGCTTCCGAACCCTGGCAGAAGGTGCTGGATCTGGCAGGTATGGAAGGAGAAATGGAAAAGCCCATCTCTATTCCCTCTGCCAGGTCCATTTGTGAACCCCATGACCTACATACATGGTTCAGAGTGTGGTCACACAAAAGCGTTACCAAAGCGTTGTTGATGCAGCTCGATTTACTAAAGGGGAACTATCTTCATAATCCTGAACTATCTTTAGATTCCTCAAAGTAATGGTTTGGCCTCCACAGAGCCCTGAATTTATCAAGTTAGTCTTGGATCACATGAAGAGAAGGAAGGATTTGAGGCAGCCTAAATCCACAGAAGATCTGTGGTTATTTCTCCAAGATGTTTAAAATTACCCACCTGCTGTTTTTCTTTAAAGACTGTTTAAGATTGTGTATACCCAGAAGAATTAATGCTGTTTTTCAGGCAAAGGGTGGTCATACCAAATATAAATGTTATTTGGATTTCTCGTCTGTTAATTTACTTTCCATTTTGTTAATTGATAAAAATAAACAATGAACACTATTTTTGAAAGCATTCTTAATTTGCAGCATTTATTCACACCTGCCTAAAACTTTTGTACAGTACTGTGTATACACCTAAACACAATGCCTGCCAAAAGTTTGGAAACACATGCATGTTCCTTTTGTTCTGGGTAAAAGGAAGAACACACAAGAATTGGACAGTGAAATCCTGGAAGAAAGTTCTGTGGACAGATAAGAACAAATTTGACATTGTTAGCTCTAATAGAATAACTTATGTAAAGAGAGAACAGGGGAGAAGATGTTAGCAGACTACCTCACCCCCACAGTTAAACATGGAGGTGAAAGCTTAATGGTCTAGGTTTATTTTGGAGCGGGGAAGGATGGAGACTTAATCTGGGTGAAAGGGAAACTACACCATCCTGGCTACCTTTCCATACTTCAACACAATGGAATTCCATCTGGACTGCTCTATAAGTGCTATTAAGGAAACAAGCAGTCTACTGGAGTGTTATCTATCATAGAATGATCTGCCCAGTCACCACACCTAAATTCCATTGATCTGCTCTGAGATTAACTGTATCGCAAGGTCAGAAAAATATTCCTCAAGTGAAGAACACATCTGGCAAGAGTAATGGCAAAATATTTCAGCTGACTATTTAAGGAATCTTACTGTCTGAATGGCAAGAGTGTCTAAAGCTGTTATTTATGCTAAGGGAGGGTTTTTCAATAAAAAATAATTTTAACATCTATACAGTTATATATATTTTTTTATCAAAGTAAATCTTCTTAGCCTTAAATGACCCAGTTTGTTGCATATAAACAAAAGGAACATGCATGCATCTCTCAAAAAACAACAAAAGTTGTTTCCAAACTTTTGACAAGCACTGTAGATCTAATATTTAAGCTGTTTAATATGTAATCTCTACACATATATAGTGTACAGTGCTGAATGTGGCAGCTCACCGTCCTCTGTGGGTACGTAGATGTTTAGGTAGAGGCAGTCCTCACTCTGGTTCTGAATGTAAGTAGCAGCCACGTCCAGGCTGTCAGTGAACCACACAGGTAGCATTATCTCAGGCAGCACCCCATGAAGGTTCTGTGGACACACTGATGCAAACTGAGTAGCGTTGCGCACTTCAGGCCATGAGCCAGGTGCCTCTGGGGGCTGAAACCGGCGATCACCAATGGGCGGGGTAGCATAGGGCACCCCTAGGTACTGCTCCACAGGGCCCAATATCTCATTATTCAGTTCCTTTTTGAGTCCACGCAGTTTTCCATAGTTGGTGCTGACAACAGGGTGTTTGACGCTGGGTTCAGAGCGCTGACACGCACCCAGAGTCAACCACAGTGCTATGCACAGAGCATAAACACTGCTGAGAGTGTCCAATCTGTGAGCACAGCTCGAGTCTTGCTTGCACCAGCGTGGTGGGCGCATGATTGCTTTTGGCATCTTTGTTATTTTCCTTATAATAAAGAAGGGGGTAATGAAGTGATTATGCAAGAAGTGTGATCTTTTTAGGTGTAAAAGAACATGGTGGACAGAGAGGACAGGAATAGGGGTTTGGGTGAACAGAAGTGACAGGGAGGAGAACTGTTGCCAGTGGTGATCTCAGCCCTGGCAGGTGGCTGTGACGTGGCAAAGGTCAAAGACGAGAAGTCTGTTCCGTTCCATTGCCTGGCAAGGTCCTCATGGGGTTGGTCACACAGATGATCACACTTGGGAGTCCTGTACAAGAGACAAAAAAAGTGCAAAAGTGAGACCTTTCCAGTTAACAAAAAATATTGTTAGGGCATTCAACAAAAAGGTCATTAAATATAACAAAAATAACATTCATGTTATTCAGTCAAAACATTTATGTTGTTTCCTGGTTGCTCAACATGTAAACCATTTTAAAAATTTGCTCAGTTGTAATCGATAGTATTCCTATACCATTCCTATAACCAATATCTTGCAGTCATTTTGTTATCTATACACTTTAGATACAGAACTTCACAGAGAACCTATACTGGACAAACTTTAAACCTAAAAATCATTTATAGAATCTTTGCATTCAAACTTGTAATGTAAACAAATGTCGAAAGATAAAAAAAATGTTCATTTAAATTTTAGTGGAAAAATATCAACTAATTTATTTAAAAAGTAACCAAAATCAACAAAAAAACAAAACAAAAACAAACAAAAAAAATTACATTTATACACTGGTTTTAGTTACAAAGGACTAAACCTTTTTAAACAAGAAACCTCATAAACATTAGTTATGGACAGCTAACAACAGATTACCCAAAAATTCCTTAAATGTTATCTTTAAAAATGTAGACAATACAACTAGCTAACAGCTACTTCTCACTATATAAACAGTTTTGGGGAACTATTGTACCTAAAATTTGTCTCTTTGAAGCTGTCACACATCACCCTATGGCATTACAAGCAGTATTTACAGTATGGAGAAATGCAGACCTGCTGTCTTTACACATTTTGTTTGTGTGTCTATGAGTTATTACTTCTGATCACCCACAAAGACCTGAAGCATACTTCCAAGCGCTGTAAGTCTTATTTAGACAGCTAACAGTCTACTGGAATGTTATCTATCATTGAATGGCCTGCAGTCACTGGACCTAAACCATATTGAACTGCTCTGGGATTAACTGGATCAAGGTCAGAAAGAAAGATCCAACCAATAAACAATACCTTTTGAAAGTTTTATAAGAGGTATATGCCAAATAGTTAAGTTTTGAAATTTAGGAGTCTGTAAAATCAGAAACAATTAACAACAGTTATAAGTGAAGATTAAATAGAAACTGGAAAGTGCTTTTACCAATATTCTAGTTAACAAATAGTAATTTTAATATAAAATTTCTAGTGTCCTTGTAATACCACCACCACCACCACCCCACAATACACACACAAACACACACACACACACACACACACACACACACACACACACACACACACACACACACACACACACACACACACACCAACCACCCACAAACACACGCACTGCTTTCCCAAGTGCCTTAATGTTAGAAAATGTATGCCGGGTGACATTTTCAGGGCATACTCCAGAAAACGTGGCTGCAGAAACAGTTTTCTTTTTTGTAGACTATTGCATTATAAATGTCCTGGGATTTATTGAGAAATTACACTCTTAAACTGATGATAAAGCTTTTTCATGGCTCACCCAGTCCGTTATGTATAACAAAGGTTGGTCCATTGTAAACATGGAATCAGTTGGAGTATGAGAAATAATGTGAGAAGATGAAGCCTAATTAAGAACACAAACATATTCATCCCATACTGAGAGCTCCTTTGTGTTTTTTAAAGGCCTTTGATTGTACAAGCGATGATTGATGAATCAATAGGTTTTATATGCGTTTCCTCTGGGGATTGCAGCTAGCTGTTTGTGAGCAAGCAGCTGTTCCTAGCAAGCATTTCTACACCACACACATGCACAGATGTATGTGCACATACCCCACAACCAGCACCATTAAAACAGCCGTGTGCTGGGGCTATATAACAATATCTAAGCCATTGAGAATCAGTAGAATAAAGGAAGATGCCAAGCAATATTCTCATCATTATCATCCTCATCGTCATCATCATCATCGTATTAATTATTACCACAGAAACCATCAACATCCTTAATATACTTCTCTTCACAGTTTGTCCTGTTTTATTGCTTAATCACTGTTATATAATCGTCTAATGTCTCTATTACTGCTCTCTACAGTAATTATTCTCTACAATTTCTTACACAAGACAACCTTTTTTTATTTAACAGGAAAGAAAAACTGACGCAAGTCATTTAAAACAGAAATTGGTGCAATTTGTTCTTTATTTACGTTTCCCTCTTTTTTATCATTCTATTACTGACAGGCTTTTATTTGATCAAACTCTCATCACTAACAATTCCCATCATTTCCCTCATCTCTCTGGTGAGTCTGTGATGTAAGACTGGTCTGTACTTAAACTACAAACAGCTAGAGAACCATATAAATATATACATATAAGCAGTGTTGGGCAGTAACGCGTTACCGGTAACGCGTTACATTTGAAAGCAACTAATACTGTAACACGTTACTTTTAAAAATAAAGTAACTTCATTACCGTTACCGTATGGTGCATTACCCGTTACTTTTTTAAATGAATGAATTTTCATTTGAGAGCAAGACGAGTTTCTCAAAGTGGAAATATACTCATTATTTCACTTTAGTTGAATATAAAGACAAAAACTTTTAAGTCAAATGTAAGCAGTGTCTTTCTGGTTCGAAGGTCGTATCTTCTTCTTCTTCTATCGGCTGCTCCCATCAAGGGTCGCCACAGCGGCTCATCCGTCTCCATACCACCCTGTCCTCTACATCTGTCTCTTTCACACCAACTACCTGCATGTCTTCCCTCACCACATCCATGAACCTCCTCCTTGGCCTTCCTCTTTTTCTCCTACCTGGTGGCTCCATCGTCAGCATTCTTCTACCAATATACAGTGAGGAAAATAAGTATTTGAACACCCTGCTATTTTGCAAGTTCTCCCACTTAGAAATCATGGAAGGGTCTGAAATTGTCATCGTAGGTGCATGTCCACTGTGAGAGACATAATAAAAAAAAAAAAATCCAGAAATCACAATATATGATTTTTTAACTATTTATTTGTATGATACAGCTGCAAATAAGTATTTGAACACCTGTCTACCTGGCTAGAATTCTGACCCTCAAAGACCTGTTAGTCTGCCTTTAAAATGTCCACCTCCACTACATTTATTATCCTAAATTAGATGCACGTGTTTGAGGTCCTTAGCTGCATAAAGACACCTGTCCACCCCATATAATCAGTAAGAATCCAACTACTAACATGGCCAAGACCAAAGAGCTGTCCAAAAACACTAGAGACAAAATTGTACACCTCCACAAGGCTGGAAAGGGCTACGGGGAAATTGCCAAGCAGCTTGGTGAAAAAAGGTCCACTGTTGGAGCAATCATTAGAAAATGGAAGAAACTAAACATGACTGTCAATCTCCCTCGGACTGGGGCTCCATGCAAGATCTCACCTCGTAGGGGCTCAATAATCCTAAGGAAGGTGAGAAATCAGCCCAGAACTACACGGGAGAAGCTGGTCAATGACCTGAAAAGAGCTGGGACCACCGTTTTCAAGGTTACTGTTGGTAATACACTAAGACGTCATGGTTTGAAATCATGCATGGCACGGAAGGTTCCCCTGCTTATACCAGCATATGTCCAGGCACGTCTTAAGTTTGCCAATGACCATTTGGATGATCCAGAGGAGTCATGGGAGAAAGTCATGTGGTCAGATGAGACCAAAATAGAACTTTTGGGTCATAATTCCACTAAACGTGTTTGGAGGAAGAAGAATGATAAGTACCATCCCAAGAACACCATCCCTACTGTGAAGCATGGGGGTGGTAGCATCATGCTTTGGGGGTGTTTTTCTGCACATGGGACAGGGCGACTGCACTGTATTAAGGAGAGGATGACCGGGGCCATGTATTGCGAGATTTTGGGGAACAGCCTCCTTCCCTCGGTTAGAGCATTGAAGATGGGTCGAGGCTGGGTCTTCCAACATGACAATGACCCGAAGCACACAGCCAGGATAACCAAGCAGTGGCTCTGTCAGAAGCATATCAAGGTTCTGGCGTGGCCTAGCCAGTCTCCAGACCTAAACCCAATAGAGAATTTTTGGAGGGAGCTCAAACTCCGTGTTTCTCAGCGACAGGCCAGAAACCTTACTGATCTATAGAAGCTCTGTGTGGAGGAGTGGGCCAAAATCCCTCCTGCAGTGTGTGCAAACCTGGTGAAAAACTACAGGAAACGTTTGACCTCTGTAACTGCAAACAAAGGCTACTGTACCAAATATTAACATTGACTTTCTCAGGTGTTCAAATACTTATTTGCAGCTGTTTCATACAAATAAATAGTTAAAAAATCATCCATTGTGATTTCTGGATTTTTTTTTTTTTTAGATTATGTCTCTCACAGTGAACATGCACCTACGATGACAATTTCAGACCCCTCAATGATTGCTAAGTTGGAGAACTTGCAAAATAGCAGGGTGTTCAAATGCTTATTTTCCTCACTGTAATTCATGTCCCTCCTTTGCACATGTCCAAACCATCTCAATCTCGCCTCCCTCACCTTGTCACCAAAACATTCTACATGCGCTGTCCCTCTAATAAACTCATTTCTAATCTTGTCCATCCTTGTCACTCCCAACGAAAACCTTAACATCTTTAGCTCTGCTACCTCCAGCTCCACCTCCTGTCTTTTACTCAATGCCACTGTCTCTAAACCATACAACATCGCAGGTTTCACCACAGTCCTATAATCTTTCCCTTTCATTCTTGCAGATACCCTACTATCACAAATCACTCCTGTCACTCTTCTCCACCCACTCCACCCTGCCTGCACTCTTTTCTTTACTTCTCTAACACACCCTCCATTAGTTTGCACTGTTGACCCCAGGTACCTGAACTCCTCCACCTTCTCCAGCTCTTCTCCCTGCAACCGCATCACTCCACTGCCCTTCCTCTCATTCACACACATGTATTCTGTCTTACCCCTACTGAGTTTCATTCCCCTTCTCTCCAGCGCATATCTTCACCTCTCCAGGCTCTTCTCAACCTGCTCCATACTCTTACCACAAATCACAATATCATCCGCAAACATCATAGTCCAGGGAGACTCCTGTCTGACCTCGTCCGTCAACCTGTCCATCACCACTGCAAACAGGAAAGGGCTCAGGTCCAATCCTTGATGCAGTCCAACCTTCACCCTGAACCAGTCTGTCGTACCTACTGCACACTTCACTGCCATCACACTGTCCTCATACATGTCCTGCACCACCCTCACATACTTCTCTGACACACCTGACTTCCTCATACAATACTACAACACCTCTCTTGGCACTCTATCGTACGCTTTCTCTAAATCCACAAATACACAATGCAATTCCTTCTGTCCTTCTCTATACTTCTCCATCAACATCCTCAAAGCAAATAAGGCATCTGTGGTGCTCTTCCTCAGCATGAAACCATACTGTTGCTCACAGATGGTTACCTCTTCTCTCAGCCTGGCTTCCACTACTCTTTCCCATAACTTCATGGTGTGACTGATCTGGTCAAAAACTCCACTGCCATCTCTCCTAAACATCTCCACGCTTCTACCGTTATGTCATCTGGTCAAAACGACTTTCCACTCTTCATCCTCTTAATCGCTGCTCTCACTTCCTCCTTACTAATCCTATCTACATCCTGCTTCACCAACTCCACATCATCCAACCTTGTCTCTCTCTGATTTTCCTCATTCATCAGCTGCTCAAAATACTCCCTCCACCTTCTCAACACACTCTCCTCACTAGTCAACACATTTCCCTCTCCATCCCTTATTGCTCTAACTTGCAGTACATCCTTCCCAGCTCTGTCCCTCTGCCTGGCCAATCGGTATAAATCCTTTTCTTCTTCCTTAGTGTCCAACTTCTCATACAGCTCCTCATATGCCTTTTCCTTGGCTTTCGCCACATCCCTCTTTACCTGCTGCCACATCTCCTTGTACTCCCGCCTACTTTTCTCATCACTTTGTCTATCCCACTTCTGTTTTGCCAACCTCTTTCCCCTTATGCTCTCCTGCACTTCTGCATTCCACCTCTACGTCTCCTTGTCTTGCTTTCTATTTCCAGATGTCACACCAAGTACTTTTCCAGGTGCCTCCCTCATCACTCCTGCAGTAGTTGCCCAATCATCCAACACCTCTTCAACACCACCGAGCCTCTGTCTGACCTCTTCCCTGAACCTCACACTACACTCTTCCTCCTTCAGTTTCCACCATCTTATTCTTCTTTCAGTCCTCACTCTCCTCCTCTTCTTCTTCGCCTTCAAAACCATCCTACAGACCACCATCCGATGCTGTCTATACACTGTCCCCTCTCCTTCAGGTTGCATCTCCTGCATAGCACATGGTCCACCTGTGTGCACCTTCCTCCACTCTTATACGTCACCCTATAATCATCCTCCTATTAAAAATAAGTGTTTACCACTGCCATTTCCATCCTTTTAGCAAAATCTACCACCATCTGCCCTTCCACATTCCTCTCCTTAAAACCATACCTACCCATCACCTCCTCATCACCTCTGTTCCCTTCACCTACATGCCCATTAAAGTCTGCCCCAATCACCAACGGTTCTTTTCTAGGTACACCATCTACCACTTCATCTAATTCACTCCAGAATCTTTCTTTCTCCTCCATCTCACAGCCAACTTGTGGAGCATAGGCACTGATTACATTTATCATCATCCCTTCAACTTCCACCTTCACGATCATCACCCTATCAGAAACTCTCTTCACCTCCACTACACTCTTACTGTACTTTTCCATCAGAATCACCACTACACCATTTCTCTTTCCATCCACACCATGATAAAACAGTTTAAATCCACCTTCAATGTTCCTGGCCTTACTCCCTTTCCACTTGGTTTCCTGAACACACATCATATCTACCTTTCTCCTCTTCATCATATCAGCTATCTCTCTCCCTTTACCTGCTATAGTACCAATATTTAAAGTACCAACCCGAACCTCCACTCTTCTACACTTCTCCTTTCCCTGCCGTCTCTGTAGACGTCTTCCTCCTCTCCTTCTCCTCCTTCGGCCAACAGTAGCCCAATTTCCACCGGTACCCTGTCAGCTAACGAGACCTGTGGCGGTCGTTGTTAACCCGGGCCTCGACCGATCCGGTATGAAATTCTCATTTGTGATCCGCATATTTGATTTGGCATATGTTTTTACGCTGGATGCCCTTCCTAACGCAACCCTCCCCATTTACCCGGGCTTGGGACCGGCACTAAGAGTGCACTGGCTTGTGCATACATAATGGCTGGGTTGGTTCGAAGGTTGTATCTACTGCGATAATCAGCAACTCCAATCTGTTGAAGCTCCTCCAGGAACTCCATGCTAGAAGCTAGAAGCTAACCCGGTGTTCTGTTCTACATTGTTGATAGTTTTCATACTTAAGCTGTGAGAGGAACATTTTTAAGAGCTCAACACAACAGCTTTTATGATGCAGAAGCCACTTTAGTTTTTGATTGTGAATATATTATTCAGCTTGTTTTGTTATTTATTTCAGAAATCCTTTATTTCAGAAATCCCTGATTTATTCAGTTTGTGCTGGTCTGACTTAAATAAAATAGCGTTTAAAAATTACTTTGTGTTTAAGTCAGTTTTGTGTTTGTATAGACCATAACGCATAAAAGGGCATTAATGGAAACATTAAAGAAGGTTCTTTAAAAAAGTTACTTAAAAGTAACTTTTAACAGTAACGCATTACTTTTTGGTGTAAGTAATCAACAAAGTAACTAAGTTACTTTTTGAATAAAGTAACGAGTAACTGTAACTAGTTACTATTTTTTAGTAACTAGCACAACACTGCATATAAGCATAGATACACCAAAGACAGCAAGTTAAATCCAAAAGTATTGTTGATATTTACATGAGAAAACTTATATTCTATTTAGAGATGTGTTATATGCTTCTATAAATCTATTTTATTTGAATATAATGCAGGTGACTGTTTTTATACTGTATAAATCACCTCCTAGTACTTCAAATCGAAGAAGGAATCAGCATTTGCTGTCAAAGTTAACAAAGTAAAAAGTGCAAGAGACAAGTATAAACATCTAACAGGAGTTTAGTATATTGCACAAAGAAATTGCTGCATGTATAGTAGTTAACTTAATCACTGCAAAGATGTGCAATTTTGGTATTAAACCGTAAAACTGTTAGAATGCATGTAATCCTAAACAAGCTATGGCTATGTCTAAACTAATCCGGATACATTTGAAAATAGCGTTTTCGTCTAAAATTCTCCATGTCCACACGTTCGTTTTCAATCGCTTCACAAAAGTTTTTCATCCATACTGAAACGTCTGAAAAAGCTTACATCCCTGTACTTCTCATGAGCAAAATGTAAGACGCTTTGACCTTCGTCATTTCTGCCTGGCATTAATTTACTTTCCCGCTCTTTAAAACGTCAAGGAAATGACTAAAAATATGTAATAATTTTCAATAGCCTTCATTTTCATGATCCACACTGCAATGTAAAAATGGCGTTTTCAAAAAGTTACATATTTGTTGACTGAAATTGCAGTCTCAGTGTGAACGAAAGACCAAAATGGAGAAAAAAATATGCGTTTTCAAATAAAAATGTATTAGTGTCCTGTTAGGACAGGACTGTCATGAAGTGTCAACACATTACAATAAAAAGTTCTGTCTGTAGGTGTGTTGCACATGGTCCAAGCACAAGCTTTTTAGGTTGTTTACATGGCAATTAGTCCATTCAGCAGATTACTAATTACATTATTCTGATTGGCTGCATGCCAGATGAATGGTTTGATGTTTATTCCCAAATCAGTTGTATTCTTGCCAGATTATTATGCTGTGTGTATACATTCAAATACTGTAGTGTAAGCAAGATTTGACAGTAAAGCACCTCAGATCAGCCTCCCGCATTGACAAGATCATACATTGAGATTGTTCCAAACTGATCTGGAATCAGAGATCTTACTTATTAAGGATCACATTGGGCAAATGAGACACAGCTTTTACACTCTGGGCCTCTTTAAAAGCAGCTGACGCCTGTGCCCTGTAGGCAGCCTAGAGCAGGCACAGACTGGGCACAGCGCTGGCGTGCAGCTGGCATCGGCACCGTCGCCGCAGGACACTCAGGTTATTTGGGTCTTAATTGCTTAATTGGCATTGTTACAAGGCCTAATTGGGCTGAAGTGAGCACACTGTGAGCTATGAGGGGGTGGCGGAAAGTGATGAATGGGCGGAATAAAAAAGAGCGAGGAGAAAATTCTCCATAAATTTGCACACATACATGTATATACAGTACTCTCTCTCTCGCTTACACACACAAATACACAGGCTTTATTCTCAGTGGGTGTGGACTGGAGATTTGCCATTGGGCCTACCTGAGATCAAGTAGATAATTTCAAGTGTGAGAGCAGGTGGTCTATTGTGTGCAGGTGAGTGTGCTCTTGAGGTCAAACATCAGCACCCTGGGAGATGGCAGTGTGTGTGATTATGTTTTCATAAGCGTGTGCACACTTTCTTGTTTTGTGTGTGTGTGTGTGTGTGTGTGTGTGTGTGTGTGTGTGTGTGTGTGTGTGTGTGTGCTCATCAATAGCAAGGCTGCCGACGGCTAGGTCAAACTTTAAGTTCACACTTTTTCTCCTCTATTCATCTCTCTCTCCTCCCAGAAGATTAAGCTAAGAGTCGATCAGGGTCCTGCTGAGCCAAGAGGGATAGAGCAAACAGATGGATAGAGAGACAGCGGTCATTGTGGGGAAAACTAGTAAGACTGAAACAGTATTACCAGCAATTGCATCCAGAGTGGTCTTTCAATGTGGCAGAATACTGTTCAACTAAATCGTGACTGTGTGTGTGTGGGGGGGGGGGATGTCAGAGAGCAAATCTCAAAGCTGCCCATTTTATTCAAAATGGGGGGGGGGGGGGGGGGGGGAGATCCGACTTATGTGGTGCTGTAAATAAGATTTTCCAACTTCTGGAATGTTCTAACAAACACCTTTTATAAGTGGGATCCTCGCAAAATCTATTTTGGCATCTAAGTTGCCATGACGGTAGAAAGGATTTCATCTTGGAAGTAAAAATCAACAGGCAACATGCATCTTGTGGTCAATTTTAAGTTATTACTTCCATTAAAAAAAAACAGACCACTTCTCACCATTTTAGCAATGCAAGCAGCAGAAATCACAGTACTGAGCTAACATTAACGGAAACTACCCTTCTTAGAAAAGGAAGCTGGGGTTAGGAAGGTTGGAGTTCAAATACCGGAAGTAAGTAAGGCCATTAAGAGTCAGGTGCTGCTCTCTGGCTTTGCTCTGACCCTCAGTTCCTTTAAGCAATTAGGCATTTTATTTAAATCTGAGAGGACGGCACAATGACAATAAGACACACACACACACACACACTTTGGGAAATGGAGGTCACAGACCATCAGAGCACAAAATTGGGAACAATATGCCCTGAAGAGTTAAAGTCAAATATTTACAGGGCTTTAATGTGGCCCGGGTCTTTCTTCTCACAGAGAGGTCACACTAGCACTGGAGAGCACAGGGCTAATGAGACAGCACACACTAATCATTATACTTCCTTACTAGCTATAACCAGTGTGTGTCTGAGTGTGTCTGTGTGTTTGGGCCTTTATTAATCTAAGTGTGTTTGTATTTGTGTGTGTGTGTGTGTGTGTGTGTGTGTGTGTGTGTGTGTGTGTGTGTGTGTGTGTGTGTGTGTGTATGCGTGTGTGCGTGTGTGCGTGCGCGTGTGTGCGTGTGTGCGTGTGAGTGTGTGTGTTTCTGAGATGCTGGACAGACAGAAAAGATGTCACAGTTCTGTTAAAATACAACCATTATAAAGAGCAGAAGGAGGTCAGAAGCTGTCATCATGTCTCATTCCAGTTAATATTCAATAGCAGAAGGTGTTCAGCTTCATGCATATTCAACACACATAACGTGTTTGGAGAAGGGAAGGAAAGGGAAGGGAAGAAAAGAGAATCCAATCGATCCACATTATCATTACATTTATGCAGGTTTCTTCTTTACAACACAACTATTGCTACCCATAGAGTATATGCAGGTGATTGTTTAGTATTTATTTACCTTATGCCTGGGCTACTGCAACATACTCCTGGCAGGTCTGTCCATGTACATAACATGGTCCTTGCAACTGACCCAGAATGTAGCTGCAGTCTTATATTCAACATTCCCAAGTCCACCCACACCACCCCATTGCTGCATTAGATCCCTGTAGCTGCCAGATTTAAAACATTGATGCTTGCCTACAAAACCTCAGACGCACATTCCACACCCTTCTCTACAGCACACATCTAAAAGACGTACATTAAGATTCTCCTCACTCCTAGTATACAGGTGGTGGAATGAATTTGCAGCCCAGAGAACTGAAGACTTACCTTTTGAACAATCACTGATCAGTAAACTGATGTAATAAAATAATTGACTTGTTTGTTTACTTACTCCGCTCAGTCTTCTCTAAGGCTTCTTCTTGACCATGATTTTTAAACTTTTTTAATCCTATTTTTTTATTGTATATATATATATATATATATATATATATATATATATATATATATATATATATATATATATATATATACAGTGAGGAAAATAAGTATTTGAACACCCTGCTATTTTGCAAGTTCTCCCACTTAGAAATCATGGAGGGGTCTGAAATTGTCATCGTAGGTGCATGTCCACTGTGAGAGACATAATCTAAAAAAAAAATCCAGAAATCACAATATATTATTTTGTAAACTATTTATTTGTATGATACAGCTGCAAATAAGTATTTGAACACCTGTCTATCAGCTAGAATTCTGACCCTCAAAGACCTGTTAGTCTGCCTTTAAAATGTCCACCTCCACTACATTTATTATCCTAAATTAGTTGCACCTGTTTGAGGTTGTTAGCTGCATAAAGACACCTGTCCACCCCATACAATCAATAAGAATCCAACTACTAACATGGCCAAGACCAAAGAGCTGTCCAAAGACACTAGAGACAAAATTGTACACCTCCACAAGGCTGGAAAGGGCTAGGGGGAAATTGCCAATCAGCTTGGTGAAAAAAGGTCCACTGTTGGAGCAATCATTAGAAAATGGAAGAAGCTAAACATGACTGTCAATCTCCCTCGGACTGTGGCTTCATGCAAGATCTCACCTCGTGGGGCCACAATGATCCTAAGGAAGGTGAGAAATCAGCCCAGAACTACATGGGAGGAGCTGGTCAATGACCTGAAAAGAGCTGGGACCACCGTTTCCAAGGTTACTGTTGGTAATACACTCAGACGTCATGGTTTGAAATCATGCATGCACTGAAGGTTCCCCTGCTTAAACCAGCACATGTCCAGGCACGTCTTAAGTTTGCCAATGACCATTTGGATGATCCAGAGGAGTCATGGGAGAAAGTCATGTGGTCAGATGAGACCAAAATAGAACTTTTGGGTCATAATTCCACTAAACGTGTTTGGAGGAAGAAGAAAGATGAGTACCATCCCAAGAACACCATCCCTACTGTGAAGCATGGGGGTGGTAGCATCATGCTTTGGGGGTGTTTTTCTGCACATTGGACAGGGCGACTGCACTGTATTAAGGAGAGGATGACCGGGCCATGTATAGCGAGATTTTGGGGAACAACCTCCTTCCCTCAGTTAGAGCATTGAAGATGGGTCGAGGCTGGGTCTTCCAACATGACAATGACCCGAAGCACACAGCCAGGATAACCAAGGAGTGGCTCTGTGAGAAGCATATCAAGGTTCTGGTGTGGCTTAGCCAGTCTCCAGACCTAAACCCAATAGAGAATCTTTGGAGGGAGCTCAAACTGCGTGTTTCTCAGCGACAGGCCAGAAACCTGACTGATCTAGAGAAGATCTGTGTGGAGGAGTGGGCCAAAATCCCTCCTGCAGTGTGTGCAAACCTGGTGAAAAACTACAGGAAACGTTTGACCTCTGTAATTGCAAACAAAGGCTCCTGTACCAAATATTAACATTGACTTTCTCAGGTGTTCAAATACTTATTTGCAGCTGTATCATACGAATAAATAGTTAAAAAAATCATACATTGTGATTTCTGGATTTTTTTTTTTAGATTATGTCTCTCACAGTGGACATGCACCTACGATGACAATTTCAGACCCCTCCATGATTTCTAAGTGGGAGAACTTGCAAAATAGCAGGGTGTTCAAATACTTATTTTCCTCACTGTATATATATATATATATATATATATATATATATATATATATATATATATATATATATATATATATAATTTTTAATCCTATTTTTTTATTGTATATATATATATATATATATATATATATATATATATATATATATATATATATATATATATATATATATATATATATTTATATGTGAAACCATCCTAATAGACTAAGAGATAAAATAAGATTTAAAAAATCTTCTTAGAACAGTAATGAAGCACCTCTCCTTGACTTTGCACAGCTTGATAAATGAGAAATAGGAGAAAGATGAAAGGAAGAGTCGGCGGGAAGATAAGAAAAAGCTGGACGGAGTCATGTATCATGAATTTCAGACAGATCACAGTGATAAGGTCAAAAGATAAATTATCTGTGGTTTGTGTTGGGGTTATACCTAGATATGGGCTGTATGTAGGTTCTATTCTTTTTCTGCTTTTTCTGTTTCTATCTCTTTTCCCTTTTTTTCTCTCTGCTATTCCCCTATAATTTTTTCTCCTCTCCCCACCATTTAGTCCAGAATAAATAGAATCCTGACAGTAAGTTCTATCAGGCTTTTGTTTCATGAGTGAACTGCTTTTCAAGATTAAACAGAGCAACTGTTTTAAACACACATTTAACTGACATGCAAAGAGAAATGCACATAGGCTTCCTCTCCTTTAACCCTGGATTTTAAACGACCTTCATCTCCCCCCTCACTGCCCTCTACTTCTTTCTTCCCTGTTGACTCCCTTGAGATAGAAATCAAAGAGACATACAACGGAGTGAAGTGAACATCTCCTCCCACACACACTCGCAGCCTACAGCTATACGTGTGTGCAGGTTTGTATAGCATCTCAGTTCCAGCAACCTGAATTCTGCAGACACGTCCAGGCAAATCCTGCGCTGTCTTTCCTATGAACAAAAGGATTCTGGCTGTGGAGAGTGTCTGAATGGCACCATCGCATCCAAATAGTTGTGTGTGTCTCATTAAAATGAAATGCCCTGAATGTGAAACAACCTCTCTTCCTCTTTCCTCCAAACTAGAAGAGTTGTGCCAACTTTACTGGTCCACTGGGTGTACACGACACAATGGAACACAATGGAAACAACTATCTCTCTCTCTATTCTTGTCCATTCCAGCATTGTCAGCCAGCTCACTTCTATCTTCTATGAAGCCACAAATGGTACTTTTATCATGTTTTTACCTTATGATACACCACACCATTCCTGTTCAATACACTCTTTACACAGCACAATGGCCTCTGCAGTGTTATCACCTCAGCCCATAATAATTAAAATGTACCACAGACACTCAGACAGTGAACACTGTGTATGTAAGTAAAGCAGAAAAACCACTAGGACTTATTTTACTAAGTAAAAGTATTCCTAATACATTCAAAATCTTTCTCTATTCTATGAAAGATTAAACATTGAATTAAACAGGTCTTGGAAGTGGGACACATCGTGAGCATAATTGTATGCTTATTACAAACTGAAGTTTACTTTATGTGCAGTCATTACTGAAGACATTAACTGGCAGACACCCAATATACCTTTCAATGAATGAGACTTTTCCTAAAAAAAAGCATACAAAAAAATTATAATAATCACATTACATTTTGTAATGGCAAAAATATTCAACTAAATCAGAATAAAACCAGCTACAGTATATTAAATACTTCCTGCTTTTATTATTAAATCATGCAAAACTAAATACCTTGTACATTTATACTGAATTATGCTTGCATTTGTAAAATCACCTACTTTACAAAATCTAGCTCAAGTTTTACCCAGTATTAGATGTAATTATGTAAATGTAATTAATACTGGTTTTCCTTGTGAGATTTCATTTTTATCCAAAGCCACCACGGTGCTCATTTTAACCTCCAGTAATTTACATTAAATGCAAATGGACATGTTGGTAAACAGATTGTGTACTTTTTCTTCTTCGCTAGTTTGGAGACACTCCAGGAAGCATTTTTCTATCATCTCCTGATTTGAATTTAAAATTGAAAAGTATTGGCAGAGTTTTAAACCTAGAACAGGGAGAGTGGTGGCTCCAGCGGTTAAGGCGCTGGGTTGCCGATCGAAAGGTCTGGGGTTCAAGCCCCGGTATCGCGAAGCTGCCACTCTTGGGCCCTTGAGCAAGGCCCTTAACCCTCTATGCTCCAGGGGTCCCTTACGAGGGAAATATCAAGGTCCGTGACGTGGGGCCGCCTTCACGTGGGCTAACCACCTGCAGGAGGGACCATAAGGGACGGTGCTGTGAGGATTGGGCAGCAGTCGAAGGCGGGGGCCTGCTTAGACTGCTGCCCCCGCATTACGGATAAGCGGGAGAAAATGAATGAATGAATGAATAAAACCTAGAACAAACAAGTAGAACTCAATGGCAACAGTGTCAACATGGATGCCTCAGCTGCCAACAAGTCTGGTCCATCTTGTTTCTAATTTGTATGCCCGAAATAAAATACACTTCAACAAGAGGCTACTGATGAAAAATTAATATCAGACATTTGACTTTGCTGTAACTCTGACCCTGCATTGGATTACTTCCAAAATCTAATCATTGACTTATCTGCTGGTCCCATAATAAATTCTTTATAAATGCCATTCAACAGTTGATTCTTAAGATATTAATAAGAATCTCTGGGGAATGGACAGAGATAAATGAACAACTCAAAATAATAACATCTTTACTTTAGGAGACAAAGATCAAATAAAACTCAGTGATTTCAGGTGCGTTATTGTGTTCTAGCGTTATAAGTGTAGCATAAATGTTATGGTCATGTGACCTAATAATGACACATATGCAGCCACAAGTCCTGCAAAAAGCACTTATAAAACAAGACACAACAATGTGTTTGTATTGATTGAGCTGTATGAGCTGTTAGACTTTTGATCTGATAACCATACGTACATTGTAGAGGTACTCCCATATTAACGTTGCATGTTATTAGTGGTGGATAATTACGAAGTAAATGTCTAAGTTACTGGACTTAAGTAGCTTTTTTGCGTTTCTGTACTTTACTGAAGTATTTAAATTTGGGGAGACTTTTACTTTAACTTCACTACATTTTAAAATCAAATATCGTACTTTTTACTTAATTAAATTAACAAAATCAGTGGTTCCATTTTAGATTCGAGCAGATAGAAACTTAACTGGTCAAGCACGCATCAAGCCACCAATCAGGGTAGAGCGTGCGCTCTGTTTTTACCTTGTTTTGAGTGCTGTTTGGTGGTGTGTACTTAGCACAAACATACAGTTTAGCGTCAATTTATCAGCAAGCACAATATTTTGAGATTTATAAATTAATAAATTATGGAAGAAACTCTTAAATCCAACTTGCCACAACACCTTTAAATCCACGACTGAATAAAAGGTCTTGGATTCAAGCCCTGGTATCGCAAAGCTGCCACTCTTGGGCGCTTGAGCAAGGCCCTTAACCCTCTGTATCATGGCTGACTTCGTGCTCTAACCCAAGATTACGAACTTACAAGCTTGTGCTATGCGAAGAAAATAATTTCACTGTGCTGTAATGTATATGTGACCAATAAAGGCTCTTCTATTCTAATATTATTCTATTAATAGACTGGTGTGCTAAGAGTCACATTAGAGTCTGTTTGACATAAACTGTGTTGATAAAGAAAGAGTCTTGTGACAAAAAATATAATAGGAACATTATAGACATAATAAATCATAGCACTTTAGATACTTCAGTACATTTGAAGGTAATACTTTTGTACTTTTACTCAAGTGAAAGTTAAAAGTGAGCACTTTTACCTTTACTGGAGTCATATTTTATTTAGTGTAGCTACACTTTAACTCAAGTACATGGTTTGCGTACTTCTACCACCACTGTATGATATAAACAGATGTTTCTGACGCTGTTTGCTTAATTGTCCTTAGTGACTACAGATGTTTTCCAGGAAGATTAACTGAAATACAAACTGTATATATAGAGAAAGCATTTCCCGACTGCACCAAATGGAGGCAATGTGGAAATGTCTTCACTGCATATAGTTCATTATCAATTCACAAAATGTCAAGTAATTGTGTGACAAGTGGGCACTTTGGTTTCTTCTATTAAAAAAATTCAGTAAACTGCATTCAAAATGGCTGTTACTTTCCACTCCAACAGAAACTCAAATCTCTGAAGGATTTAGACCTCAGAGCAGGACATACACGAGTCAACTCCTCAGCTAATGACTGAGACCTTCATGGTCTGAGTTTGATGTGTTAGATATAGGAAAACACAAATCCTTTTGGCAGAGTTTGACAGTCTGTAGTACTTGCTTTAAATCTGTCTCGGTTTCAGACATGCACACAACCACACCCACACACACACACATACACACACACACACACACACACACACACACACACACACACACACACACACACACACAATGTGAATTTGTGCAAATTGGCATTGTATCTATTGGCATTGTAATTAAGGGTTTTTTTGTTTGTTTTTGTGAAAATATCTAAATTATATTAAAAACGTAATGTAATCAGATGTTAAAATACTAATTCAGATCTTGGTTGTTGGATAATTTATTCAAAACTAATGGGCGTAAGTAACAATAAAACACAAGGTATCCTAATGTGTACTAGCTTCTGCTCACTGTGGAGATTATTTAGATAAGCAAAAGAAACGGAAAGAAAGAAAGAAAGAAAGAAAGAAAGAAAGAAAGAAAGAAAGAAAGAAAGAAAGAAAGAAAGAAAGAAAGAAAGAAAGAAAGAACGACAGAAAGACAGAAAGAAAGAAAAAGTTCAACACTGAAGGCAAACAACAATTATTTATATAATTGTTAAGTATTTCAAAAGGAGTTAAATCTATTTACTATTTTCCTCCTACACTGCCATTTGAAAATCTAATGAACTAAATAATTAAAACAGATGATGAACTTTTGTTTATGATTTGGATTTTAATTTTATATCTATTCATTTAGCAGGCTCTTTTCTAGCAGACTTCCATATGACTCTTCTCCTTTGCCCTCGCTGTTTTCTCCCAGTTCTTCCATTTTTTTTACATTCTGTGGCGTCTTCTGTGTTTACCTGTCCAAAGTGCTCTAAAGTTTAGCGGGTGGTGCATCAGTAGTACTGGTCCATGGGGAAACACAATGCTCTGTGTGTAGTTGAATGGACTAAACAAAGCATCGAGGGAAACCATTTGCCTTAATGATTTTTTCTATTCAAATTAATAATGTTACTCAAGGAATTGTTTCAGCCCTATTAAGAAGATATAAAAATAAATTAAAAAATAATATTTGCCTATAGATAGAATTTAACTTACTGCTGCTTGGCCAACGTGCTAATCCAGCCTTGTACTACAAAAAAAAAAAAAAAAAAAAAGGTAATTTAGATAATAAGCCAGAATATTATCAGCCAAAATATCAGAATAACAAAATTTAACTCAACATGCTAGGTAGGTTCAGATGAGGTCAAACAAGATATTTCACTCTTTGCTAATTCCAGATTAAAACATTTAGAGCTAGGATTGCTCATCCTCAAAATGCAACTGTGCAGACTGGTGGGTTATTCATCATCAAACACATGCACGTAAGGCTATAAAATTAACTACATTGTGTAGCATGCAAAAGGTCACAACAGACGACAAATTGATTACTTAATCAATTGATTCTTGTTTTTTTCCTTCCTACCTTGATAAACTTGACTGGATGCTAAAATGTAATGAATGGATAATAAAACTGAGCAAATTGAATTGATGTATAGTTTAGAGTCTTTGGCTAGATGACAGAAGATAACTTTGAAAGTCTAAATTAAACTGTAAGGTAAGGAATTAATGTATTTTTGTGGAAAAGTAATTAAGATAAGATAAGATAAGATAAGATAAGATAAGATAAGATAAGATAAGATAAGATAAGATAAGATAAGATAAGATATACCTATAAGTACAAGTACTCAAGTACAAGTATATTTCAATTATATTTCTACCTTGCTCCCGGTACTTACATTTGCTTGAAGATTTCAGCTTCCTCTCTTTTACACTAAGGTCACTGTATAATTTTGTTTCTGCTAACAGCAGATTTGACAGCATGCATTCATCTTTAAAACTGTACAACACTCCAGTGGGCGCTGAACATATGCACTCATCAGGATGCCTGATCTGATTACTCTCGCTGGTGATTAAGACGTCCTCCCAGAAAAGCAACAGATTCTAAAGAGTGCAATGAAACCCAGCAAAACATTTGTGGCCAGCTAAAGTTATATTAACTGCATGGGTGTTAACCCAACACATGGGGTTTTGCTGTGAGAGCAGTTTATGTTTGGTGGATAGGAAAACAAGCAGCTTGTGCATGGAGATATACTTGCAAATCCATCTATCTCACCCTGATCTAGGTAACGTGTCAGAACTGGCATCTATAGTGCACACAATGTAGGAATAAGAGAACAGGAGCAATGCAATTATTAGTCATACGATTATAAGTATCTGTTCAGTTCACACAAAGAAAACAGATCGTCTTTAGGTTACGTATGTAACCCTGGTTCCCAAAGGGAACAAGATGCTGCGTCATCAACGCTTTGGGAATGCTTCTCCGTGTCCATGCTCTAAATCACGTGTGTAATCTGTCCAATGGAACAGCACATCATCACCGGTGGGGCGACGTCATGACCAGGAAGCTATGAAAAGCACATGCGGTGGAGACCTAACTTCTGCAAGTGAAGGAAGCACTGCAGGTATGCAGGGAGTGTGGCCTGGAGACGCAGCGTCTCGTTCACTCAGGGAATTGGGGTTACATACGGAACCTATAGACGTTCCCCTTCAAGAACTCAAGCTGCATCAACAATGAGAGAATGGGAGTCTAATACCCCCAGACTGACCAGTCCCTGCCTAGCATGAATGGGCACCGCTATGTCGAAGGACAGAGGGGCCAGGAGTGGCCCTATGTCAAGGCTGTAGAAACTAACAAAGGTCAGTAGATGGCCGGTGACGTCGCGCCATTTCTTTAGGAAAGATTACACATGTGATTCAGAGCGTGGACTCCCAAAGCATTGTTGATGCAGCTCGAGTTCCTGAAGGGGAACTACAGAAGCAACATCGGGACATTAGATGTGGATTATTGACAAATGTGTCCATCATGTTTCATGATGTAACAAATGAGTGGATTAGACTGTCATCCAACAAAAGTAAACATTTTATTATGAGCTAAATAAATGTGCAAATAAATGTGAGATAAATAAACACATACTGGGCCTCATTAATCAAATATGAACCTGCTCATTTATTTATAAAATTGTGCCTTATTATATAACAAATGTGCCATTAATGGAGATTTGGTTAATTTGGAAAAACTTTTGTATGCTAGGAGAGCTTCTGAGACACTTCTCCGTTGAAGAAGATTGAATATTTGCCCTTGAATCATGGCTTTCAGATCAAAAAAATTCTATGAGTAACTGCAAGTTTAACAGAATATACATTTAAATTTAATGACTAGCAATAAAAGCAAAAAAAAAAGCAATCTCTAAAATAAGACTAACAGATCAATCAGCTATAAATAAATAAATAAATTACTTAATTAATTAGTGTGTGTGTGTGTGTGTGTGTGTGTGTGTGTGTGTGTGTGTGTGTGTGTGTGTGTGTGCGTGCGTGCATGTGTGTATATGTATGTGTATATATATATATATATATATATATATATATATATATATATATATATATATATATATATATATATATATATATATATTTACATACACACATACATTAATTAATTAAGTAATTTATTTATTTATTTATAGCTGATTGATCTGTTAGTCTAATTTTAGAGATTGCTTTTTTTTCAGCGGTGGGCTATCAGGGCTTCTCAGAGCCTTCTTTGCTGGTCTTTTCAAATATAAAATTCAAATATTTGTTCCATGAAATTTTATACATTTATTCCCAACAGTCTATTCTCTTTATTTCGTAGCGTTTCTCTTGGCTGCACTGCTTCCAGAACGTGTTTGTGGATGTTAGATTTTCTTTCCAATCAGATTTCAGCCTGTACGTGCTGCCATGTCAATCTAATCTGCCCAGGGCCTTTAGATTCAGTAGCGCTGGCCAATTTATCTTAGATTATATTAGCAATGGGTCTGTTTCTTCAACCAATCAGATTCCAAATTCGCCACACAGAATAGAACATAGTCAGCACAGAATAGCGTCAGCAATTTTCTGTCCAATAATTGGTTGGTTAGAGGAAAACTGTTACAGCCAAGTTCGACTGGCAAAACACGTCTGTAGTGCTCTGCACACATTAATACATCAGAGTTACTGTTATTTTATGCCCACAATGGCTGACGGAGGAAGAGAAATCGATTTGGCCTCAGACATTCTTAAAAATCAATTTTCAAGAAAAGCTAAACAAGAGGAGAGGTCCCCGAAGCTAGCTAGCTTGTCTCAGCTCGGGAAAGGGTTTAGTTCGCCACTTCCAGATCAGTGCCTACAAGCGGTACCACTGGCTTACAGCCTCTATATATATATATATATATATATATATATATATATATATATATATATATATATATATATATATATATATATATATATATATATATATATATATATATATATATATATATATATATATATATATATATATATATATATATATATATATATATATATATATTTATTTATTTATTTTTTTAATAGTTTTACCTCTGTGAGCATTACTCATTACTGTGAGTTTCCTTCAAAGTTCAAATTAGCTGCCTGGGTTAACATTCATAAATATTATCTCCACATTCACATGA
>NC_139578.1:22741067-22786067 GCF_946808225.1 Silurus aristotelis
ACATATTTATTTAGTCAAGCCTTTTATCAGTAGATTTTTCCTAGGTAAAGGAGCAGATCTGGAGGGATCAGGAATATAGAGTGTTCAGTGAACTGGGATATTTGTATTCTGTCATCCCCTCACTCACACGTTCACTCAGGTTTGTTGACGGTGGTGTGGCGGGTCGTCTCTTATCCCAGAGCTCCCTCACATCTGTGATACCTTTTAATTCTCCCTTCTAGTTATGCTGCCATAGCGAGTCTTGCCGGAGTCCCAAAGTACACAGTGTCCTTAAATTTTATACAACAATAAGGACACATAATAATCTATATCCTTCTCTCTCTCTCTCTCTCTCTCTCTCTCTCTCTCTCTCTCTCTCTCTCTCTCTCTCTCTCTCTCTCTCTCTCTCTCTCTTTTGGTCTCTCTCTCTAACTCTTTTTTGGAGTTAAACATGCTCCTGAGGTTCCAGTGACCGCTGTTCCTGCCCCTCTTCCCTCCTCGGATCTTTTCACTTCATCCAGGCCTGTCTCTGGATAGTGTCCTCTTCGATTGGAGGCCACTCTGTGCAGCTGGGGATGGTTTTTCATCAATGCCTTGGGTGGTTCCATGTAATTCTGGAGTAAGAACAGGAGCTGTGAGGATGGATTTGGACTGTAGTTAAGGTCAACAGTCTGCTACACTGACTCAGGACTACAGTTTGCTTCTGATCACCATCACTGCACCCACAACATCGTTTATCTGTAATAAATGGACATTCGATGCAACCCAGATGAGGATTGGTTCCCTCTTGAGTCTGGTTCCTCTCATGGTTTCTTCCTTATGCCAACTTGGGGAGTTTTTCCTTGCCACAGTCGCCACTGGCTCACTCATCAGAGACAAACTTACACTTATAAAGAACATCTTATTCATTTTTATCACCACATTATCTGTGTAAAGCTGCTTGTTCCCAATACTTTTGTCCATATAATGTTTTAGACTATCTGTCATGTAAATGCATATCTAAAAATGGCCCACATGTGGACTTAAATATTAGTATTGCATATTTTATACTATATCTGTCACATTCAACAAATATGTGAACTGTGAAACTGGAATGTGAATATGTGAAACTGGAACTGCTGCATGAAGTGATGTGTTTGTATGGGAAAGGAGCCAGCAATGGTGGGACCACAGTGTGGGGGCATTCACAAAGCATTTATACCGGAGAGCATTTCTTTGGCATTGTAACCATGTTTGTTTTGCTATTTGTTGGGCAAGTCTTTTCAACCACTAATCAACTGGTAGCAATTCAGTTAATTAAACATCACAGATTTTCCCAAGTATTCTCAGGGGTACTGATTGATGAAGTTGTCCGGCTTTGTTGTCATGATGTACACACGCTGGAAGATTACAATGACAATAATATGTGTACTTGGAACAGGTCACATGAATTTTGGCTAGGGTCTGATTTTTAAGAAAAAAATCAGATGTAAGTTACATTAAGGCCAAAAGGTTTTTTTTGTACAGCACGCAAAACTGCAATAAATCTCACCTTTCTACTGTGAACTACAAACACCTCAGCATAGGTAAAGACAGATAACCCAAACACCCACCCAATATACACAAACAGTAACATACGTACATAAATGCTCCTTTTGATAGAGGCACAATATGCATACACACACACACACACACACACACACACACACACACACACACACACACACACACACACACACACAGAGGCATGCAGTAAACAAAATTATCATAAGGCCACACAGTGCACAGTGTATTAAAGCAAATTTGCTTTGATTATGGAAATATATGCATAGAGCAGCACTCCAGTGTCATCTCACTAACCACAGCCAAGAAACGTGTTCACCGCCTGTGAGATGACAACACGTAAACACACACACACACACACACACACACACACACACACACACACACACACACCAACATGACACAGAGCTGCCACTGGTGACAAATTGTCTCCTTTATATCACTGGAGGGGTTGCTGTGTAAAAGATGTGTGTGTGTGTGTGTGTGTGTGTGTGTGTGTGTGTGTGTGTGTGTGTGTGTGTGTGTGTGTTTGCACATGTGCATATGTGAAAGTGGAGCATCCAACTTAACAGGCTCTAAAGGGTGCATTGCATAAGGCGATTAGAACCCACAGCAGCAGCACACTACAGGCGGGATGCAAGCCAAACACATACACACAGGTCTTTAACACAGAACCTAAACCTACCTTTTACATGATGCTAACACAGTTAAGTGGGGGGAGGGGGGGGGGGTTAAAGCAAGCACGCACACACACACACACACACACACACACACACACACACACACACACACAAAACAAAAGCATGTCTTAACCATCAGCACTACTAATAAACAGCTAGAACATTGCTATGGTTTTCACCTTCTTTATTTTCTCATTTTGTATTTTGCGTGGATCAAAAAGCCGTTACACCACATTGCGCACTATAATGGTTTTTGGCATGCTGCTGGATATTGAAATGAATAAATGAAAACATCAAGCAGCTGTGTGTGTATGTGTGTGTGACTGTGTGTTTGTGTGAATGTATACGCCTATCACCTGTTTCAGGAACAAGGTCAGACTCTTATTATCACAGAGCTTTTCAGTTTATTAGCTTGTGTGAGTGAATACATTTGTGTGTTTGGAAATGATGACACGCACAGGATAGGTCGTGATAGAAACCGATTTATATTAGTGATGCTCTATTACTAAATCTGCCGAAAGCTAGAGTGTACAAAGTATGTGTTTGAAGAACAGTTTGAAAGCCATTTGTCTGTTGGGCTTCTTTTAGTACACTGATCTGGCAAGAGAAAAAGGCTTTTTATTTGTTACATATACATCACAGCATAATTTAATCCATTCTTCGCATATCCTAGCAATGTTAAAAAGCTCAGGGAAGTCACCATACAGCACCGCTGGTAAAGAGGGTTAAGGGCCTTGCTCAAGGGCCCAAGAGTGGCAGCCACTGGGCATAAAGAGAATTAACAATAAAAGTTAATAATTAGTACAACCCCAATTTAAAAAAAGTTGAAAAAATGTAAATAATAAATTATAATGCAATGATTTGCAAATCTTATAAACCCACATTTTATTCACATAGAACATAGGAAATATTGATAAGTAAATATAACAATTTACTATTTTAAGAGGAAAAAAAGGTGTTTTTTTTATTTGATGGCTGCAAAATGTCTCATAAAAGTTGGAACGCGACAACATAAGGCTAGAAAGGTAAATGTTACTAAAAAGAGACAGCTGACGGAAACATTTTCCATCTAATTAGGTTAATTGGCAACAGGTCAGTAAAATGCTTAGTTGTAAAATGAGTCTCTAAACATTGGCAGAGGCTCATCAATCTGCAAAAAACTGTATCCACAAAAATTATGGAACACTTTCAGAATAATGTTCATGAACATAAATATTCTTCAGTACATAATATCATCAAAAGATTCTGAGACAAAGGTGAAAATCAACATTGGATGCTTGTGATCTTCAGGCCCTCAGGCAGCACTGCATTTAAAACAGGTATGATTCTGTAATAGAAATCACTGCATGGGATCAGAAATACCGCAGGAATATTGTCTATAAACACAGTTCACCATGTCATCCACAAGTGGAAGTTAAAGCTCTATCATGCTAAGAAGAAGCCAAATGTGAACATGATCCAGAAACACCAGTGTCTTCTCTGGACCAAAGCTTATTTAAAATGAACTGAGCCAAAGTGGAAAACTGCTCTGTGTTCAGACAAATTCAAATGTATTTTGGAAAACATGGACACTGCATCCTCTGACTAAAGAGGAGCGGAACCATCTGGCTTATTATAACCACTCTGATGGTAAGCGGGTGCATTAGTGACTATGGATCAGGCAGCATGCACATCTGGAAAGACACCATCAAGACAAAAAGGTACAGGTTTTAGGGAAACAAATGCTTCCATCCAGATGATGTCTGTTTTTAAAGATAGTCTTGCATATTTCAGCAAGACAATGCTAAATCACATACTGAAACTATTAAAATAGCATGACTTTGTTGTAGAAGAGTCCAGGTTGAAATTTTAATTTGGTGCATCATCAAACAAAAAATACAAAAAGAAGCCCAGGACCATTGAGCAGCTAGAATAATGTATCAGACACAAATGGGACATCATTCCTCCAGCAACTGCTCTCCCCCTCAGTTTCCAGACAAATACAAACAGTTGTTAAAAGAAGAGGGAGTGCTACACATTGGTAACCTGTTCCAACCTTTTTGAGATATGATGTGGCCATTTCTTACCTCAAAAATTACCTTATATGTTCCTTACCGTTGGTGATTTCCTTAGTTTTGACATTTTTGACGTTTTCAATGTTCTATTGTGAAAAAAATATGGTTTATGAGAATTGCAAATCATTGCATTTTGTTTTTATTTACATTTTAACCAGTCTTCTAACTATTCTGGATTTAATGTTGTATGTTTTCCACCATGGGAAAGTTTTTAGGAAAGATGACTCTAGTTTCTTGGTTACATGCTCAAAAAAGTGATGATGGTGAGAAAAATCATATTCACATTGGGCTTCTACACCTTCCGATTGAGGATGCCCCACAGGTGCTCAATGGGGTTCAGGTCTGGAGAGATACTTTCACCTTGACCTTTAGCTTTTTCAGCAAGGCAGTGTGTTATCTTGGCAGTGTGTTCAGTGTCATTATTATGTTGGGAAACTGCAGTTCTGCCCATTTTCTGAAAGGAGGGAATCATGTTCTGCTTCAGAATGTCACAGTACATGTTGAAATCCCTAGGTCATGATGCTACCACCACCATGCTTGACAAGACACAACTTTCTTGGTACTCCTCACCGGGGCATAATAGCATATGCTGGACACGATCTGAGCCAAACAAGTGTATCTTAGTCTCATCAGACCACAGGATATGGTTAAGTCATGCACTTGGACAGGTTGTCTCCAGCAAACTGTTTGCGAACCTTCTGGTGAGCCAGCTTCAGAAGAGGTTTCCTTCTGGGATGACGGCCATGCAAACTGACTTGTTGCAGTGTGCGGCGTGTGGTCTGGCACTGACAAGCGGCCCTGTAAAAGCAATGCAACCTCTCAAGCAATGCTGGCAGCAAGCGTGCTTCTGTTTTTTTTTTAAGCCAGCTTCTTCACCTGACGCACAGTATGTGGAATCAACTTTTTCTTAATCGGCCCATGCAAAGCCTGTTCAGAGTTGAACCCATCTTGGAAAACCGCTGTATGACTCTGGCCATTATACTGTAACTCAGTTTGAGGGTGTTACCGATCTTCTTAAAGCCTTGGCCATCTTTGTGGATAGCAACAATTCTGTGTCAAATCCTCAGAGAGTTCTTTGAGTGGTCAGTATGAGAGAATTGTACTAAAAGCACCAAATTTTAACTGCTCTTTTTAATTTGTATGGTCCTGTCAAGCAGACAAAAACATGAACATGTTGAATAGGACATGTTACAGGTTACACGACATACAGCTGTTATAACTTAGAGTGTACTAACTTTTGTTGTCAGCTATTTTGACAGTAATGCAGGACAGTAAATCTGTACTGCTATACAAACTGCACATTAACTACTCTAAAATATATGCAAGTTTTATTTCTATAATATTGTCACTTGAAGATATACTAAAATGTTTGGTGAAATGTAAGGGGTGTACTCACTTTTGTATCTACCAATAATGTACATGGTTAAACAGCAATAAAAAATATTCAATAAAATTAAATAGTAAAATAAAAATGAGATAAAAAATAAATAAATCAATAATGTTATTCTTTAAAATACTGACTACTCTTGATCAATGTGTGGTTTGGTTTAAAAATTTGGCTTAAGAGTGTGAGATCATGTGTTTAACATCAGAGCAGACACACTGGCCCCTGGTAAGTCATCTGTCTCCTAGTCTAGAGAGGATCTGATCCCAGATCAGTAATAAAGTCACACGGTGATTAAATGGATTTAAAGGGGTGACTAGAGCTACAGTTCCAAAAGCTGTGATACATCAGCATATGTCTGCAACCTCCTCCGCTGTCTACTCTTTATTAGGATATATGTGTGTGTACATGTGTGTGTGTTTAAGTGTGTGTGTGTGTGTGTGTGTGTGTGTGTGTGTGTGTGTGTGTGTGTGTGTGTGTGTGCATGCACTTAGATGATGCATTACATCTATTCCCCTCCACTATTGATTAAATTCAGACATTAAAAGACCTGTCCCTTCCATTTCCCACACACACACACACACACACACACACACACACACACACACACACACACACACACACACACACACATACGCACGCGCACACACACACACACGCCCCCACACACACACACACACTCACACACACTTTGCTGTGTGCACTTAAACAATTTGATTAATTCACCTGTGTAGGAAGCCAACTTTTCCTGTCACCTAATAAGTATAACAAAAACAGCCAAGTGTCTGAATAAAGTCCTTTACACTCAAGCAGTTTTCAATTTAAGCTTAAATATGACTTGAAGTATGAAAAGTATAATTTTAATTTAGTGTTTCCTTAGGGTTGGTTCTGAATTTGTTGAAACATCTTTGCATTGTTCAATGATTCATTATTAATTATATTAAAATATTAATAATTTGCTAATTAACATTAACTGTTTCAAGCATGAGTAGAATCATTTTGCTTTCCACATTGAAACAATTACTGTAAAAAGTGCAATTTGAAGTATTTGCTGTTGTTGCTGCTGTTTTATGTAAATTGAACACGAATCATAGAAACTATAATTCCCCATCATAGAAAGAAACCAGATAACCCAAAGTAAACTCTCACAAATATGGCAACATGCACAAAAACAGTAACTTATTCTTAGGAATAAAAGCTGGACCTGGTCACAAAATCCACAGTTTGATAATACAGATGCGGATATTGCTTCATAAATCAAAAGAATGACCTGAGCTATATATATATATATATATTTTTTTTTTTTTTTTTTTTTTAAGTTGCACTGAAATGTGTGCACCTAATTGTTTAGTTTGTGCTAAGAAAAATATTAGCACCCATGTTCTTATTTGGGATTTCTCACTGCCACTATAGAAGTCTTAAGACACTTACAGTGTTTTGTTCACAGTAAGAGCTTACTGACATCGTAATTATCATGGATTTATATTTGAACCCCAAATACATTTTTTATTTTTTTTTTAAGTCAGCCCAAAGGTAAGACATAAGGAGAACTTATGAACATTGCGAGTGCATTTTTTGGTCAAACATCTACCTTATCTCTTAAACATGTACTCTCTCTTCTCTCCGTCCAGCCGCATTGCACTCTGCTCTCTGCTGTTGTAGATCCTTGTGCATCTGCTGCAGAGTTTCCCACAGTGCATGCCGTGGCAAGAAAAACATGCTTTGTTGGATCAATAAGAGTACGGCGATGGTGTGTAATATCACAGAGCAGTCCCAATGGAGGCTGTGCGGTTATGAGAGCCGTGCGGCTTCATTCAGTTAGGGAGCAACCGGAGAGAAAGAAAAGAGAGAGTAACCACATCAAAGTTGAGTTGCAGGAACTTTTAACAGCTGGTTTCAGTCGCTAATGTCGTTATACATCACCTGTCACGAGCAGGTTACGAAGCTGAAAGGGCGTGACAAGCAGATGATATTATGACAGCCAGTGTAAGACATAAGCGCATACTTTTCTTTCCACAAACCCACTCCGTCAGCTCACGATGTCAAGATCGATTATCGCACCTACGATTTGGCCGACTAGCACAAAATTCACTGCCAACGTCTATTAGATCCTGCTGCCTTTCCGGAGTTTGACATTCGTGATTTTTTTTTTTTGCCGCAGGTCACCATAGATTAAAATACAATTTACAAACACGTTTACATGTTGTGTTTTTATCGATAGATGCTTTCAACCGAGCAGTAGATGTGCAGCATTGATTTGCCATGTATCTCTCCAGTTGTTACAGTATCGTCTACAGTTTGGTGTATATTGCAGCCGTTTAGTGAGCATGATGACGAATGAGAGAATAAAAAGCATGCTGTTATTTAAAAGCAGGTTACTATATATTAAAACGTCAGCAGTTAGCGCAGCCGTGCATCTGTTTGTGTAGACTCTACTGAGTAACCCTGATATATAGAGAAGCCATTTAATAAACCCAAGCTGTTTATTAGTAGTGGTGTTGAGCCTTGGCAAGTAAGATATGGATTTTTAGTAACATTTATATATTATGTGAATCACACACAATTAGTTATTATCTCTCTCTCTTTTATATGTGACCAGTTTGTGAAATTCAACCGCCCACCCTCCCACACACACAAACACACACAAACACACACAAACACACACACACACACACACACACACACACACACACACACACACACACACACACACACACACACCTTATACAGTCACAGTGTACAGTAAGTAAAGCTAGATATCATTCAATAATATATAATAGTTGTGCAAAAATAACTGTGTGAAAGAGACACAGAGAGAAAAAGAAACATTCCGTAATGAATTTAATAGTTGTTTTCAGATATTTGAATTTCGTTTTGATATAATACCTTTTATATTTCTAATCTTGTGGTTATTTACAACTTAATACTTTATTTTGCGTTACTGAGTAACCAGAGAAAAAATGCAAATGATTTATTTTTTAGACATTTTTTTTGTCTGCCTGTTTTACCATCCCCCTCAGTATATGGGTGGACATTGTGCTCATGAGTCGAAAATGAAATCCTTACAAATGCATCATTTTACAGACATTCTGAGTGTTGTAGTAATGAAAATAAGGTAATTTTGGCTTCGAGTAGAAGACTAGTGTTCGAGTATAAGACTTGCTTGACTATGTTATGTTTATATTATACGATCAATTGTGTTTAATTTACGATAGTAGATTTAATAGTAACACATTTATCTGAATGCCATGAAAGAAAGTGCACTCGCAAACTAACTCGCTCAGTTTTAACAGTGTGTCTGTTTCAAAAAGAGAAACAGAAAGGCACCACAGGCTGATCGGGGCTGACTCGCCTACATAGCAATATTAACAGCTCCTGCAGAGCTCTATGCCATTAGATGTCACATTAATCACATTATCATCACATTTATTAGGCTTTTCTATCCAAACTCTAAAAGCATGTCACTGTTTCAGTTTTCAGGCTGAATCCAAAGGCCCTCAGTGGGGTTTCCTCAGCATGTCTAAATGATGCCTTTTATTATCTTTAAAAGTCAATTTGAAATGTATGTATTTGGCAAGTGAATCCTTAATCATTGTCTCCCCCCTACTGTACAAAATTCCACACAGACACTAAAACGGAAGTGTGCATGGTGCTGGTTTGGGGGTTTTAAGAGGTTGTTAAAAATCACTGCAGGGTTGAGAAACGGTCCACTAACCAAAGTCAAACTATGCTTAGGAGACAAAAGTGCTATAGTCTCTAACTGTTAAACAGGCCATACTGTACATGAACTACACTGTAAATGTACCACCATAATTTTTTTGTTCATTATATATTAATGTTTAATGCAGATTAATGCAGATGCAGCATGTATAGACATGCTGCATCTGCATTATTGCATTTACTATTACTTTGTAATTGCTTTGGCAATAAGTCAACCAGTAAACCATTAAAAAAATGAATTGAACTTTAAACCAATACAGTAAAACTACTATACAATTCAGCTAAAATTTACACACATCAGCTCCTGAAAGCTTTATGCTTAAACAGCCTAAAGATTAGACCTCATTTTCCCTCTCTTTTTCTAGTATTGCTATGCTTTTCCTTGTTTTGGCTAATCAAATATCTTCTTTTATCTTATCCTAGTACTTGGTACAGTGGCACATGCTGCACAGTTGTATAGAATGACTTATGTATACTGCCAGCCAGTGTCCCTGAAAACAAGGAAACATGTTAGCCATGGTTGATGTGGAAAAACCTGCAGAGAGCTTAAAAAAAATAAATACATTTTTTTGCCAGGCCTTCTTGCTTGGACATCAGTGCCTGACTTCAAAAACTCTTGTTTCTGAATGAGCACAAATCCTCACATCCATATCTATATGGATGGGTTCTGGAGGAACGTTCTGGAGAAACGTTCTGGAGGAACGTTGTTTCATTTCACTATGTACTGCATCAGCTTTATATGGTTGAAATGACAATAAAAGCTTCTTGACTTGACTCTTCTCAAAAGCTAGTCACAGAATAGTTAAGCGGCAGAGGCACACAACTGTGTAGAATGCGGTGTCACGATTTCTTTTCATTCACTTGAACTAGAAGAGAAAACTTGTTCCAGTATGACATTGCCCTTGTGCACAAAGCCACCAAAATAAAGATATGGTTTACAAGGTTTGGAGAAAAAGATCTTGAGTGGTCTGCAATAGAGCTCTAAACGCAACCCTACTGAACACCTTGGGATGAATTGGATGAGCTGAATGAGCACAAATCTCCACAAGCACACTCTAAAATCTAGTGTCACATCCTATTATAACAATAAATGGGGACTTTATGAAGAAAATTATGTTTAAAAAGCACATAAAAATCTTATGATCAGGTGTCCACAAACTTTTGTCCATGTAAAGTATGTTTATATGGCCAGAAAACCTCCCTACACTTAAGAATTAAATCCATCCTCTCTTACTATTTTCACGTTATTGCAAATTTCCCTTGGGTTTTTTAGAGTGTATTCTTTATGCTAAAACATGTATAAAGACCCTGAGGACAAATCAGTCATCTAAAGTGGACATTAGGGGATTCAGTAATGTGTTATAGCACATTTCAATTAGTTATAGATGATATCTATTGGACATTTTCTGTAGAGACAGTAGAGAATGATATTTTCAGCCGTTACAGCTATTGCTTTTTTGGTGATATATAATTACAGAATATGAAGAAAGTTGGGGGGAGAGGGGGGTATTGATAATAGTGATATTTCTATAGAGATTTTTCTTTTTTCTTTTACATAGCTAAACACAGTTTTTACCACAGTTCTCCCACTCCATATTTTCCACTTTCCCTGGCTTAATTTTGACATGTGGGAAACCCTGATAACTTTATTCATACACCATTAGCAACTAGAGTAGAGAATATAGGCTTTATGATAGAGATGCAGCATTGCATGTAAACACACTACATTCAAACTCACTTAGATTGATGAGGGGTAAAAAAAAAAATGAAGCATATTTGTGTGAAGGGAGACAGAATGAATCTCGTTGCAGTGTCACATTGTATGCCTGTGCATGTGCACGCTAATCCTCCCACATGCTCCAGACTGCTACAAATCACATTAGTGACAGCAAAACATTGTGGGTTGATTCATGTCTGTGCGTCAGTTGAGCTGTTGCTAGCAGTGGGTGAAATGGTAAAAATATCACACCAGCATACATGACAACAGTTATACAGTATGTGTATCATAGGACAGAAGGTTGTTAACACATTCCCAACACAAGCAAAAGGGTGAAAATGCTTCTCTTTTGCATTTCATTTCCAATTTGATATTTTTTCATTACAAATTATTTTAGTGACATCGACTTGAATGAAATTTCTTAATATTTGGTTCCCTTTCTCGCTCTAATGACAGCATGAACTCGGGCTGGCATGGACTTCACCAGAAAAAAAACCTTATGATCCATTTTAGATTAATCCATCCCAGTTTTATTTGAACACATGCTTAGTTCAGATTAAGCATGACGATGGCTTTGCAGCTTCTGTGTAGCATGAAAACTGACATTTTAAATTGTATTTAATTAACTTGAAAAAAGAGTAAAACAAGGGAGGCTAATGAGAAAATGACTCTATAGAAACTGCCTCATTTTTTGGTCATTGCATGACATTAAATATAACTATTAAGAGATAATATTTAAATACTATATATACACTACATGGACAAAGGTTTGTGGACACCTGACCATAAGTTCTATGTGCTTTTTGAACATTCTATTCCACGTTTAGACCCAATTTGCTATCCTAATAACCTCTACTCTTGTGCGAAGATTTTGTTGGTTGTGGAGATTTGTGCTCATTCAGCCACGGGGCATTAATAAAGTCAGGTACTTATGTAGGATGAGGAGGCCTGGAGGAGTTCAATAGAATTGAGGTCAAAGCTCTACAGCAGGCCACTCAAGATTCCACTTATTGTTTAAACATAACATGTTTACACCACCTCCTCCAACAAACTTAGGTAAGCAACTGAATCACAAAGATGTCATAAACATCATGTGTATTTATTATTAGTTTATTATATTATTATTTATTTATTATAGTTAAGGTCCCTAAAGTTAAATCAGGACGTCCCTAATATTATACTATAGTAACACACTTATGATTAACCTTCATATATTAATAACTTTCAAACATTATAGTTTTAAACATAACTATATTTTTTTAAATATTTTTTCCATTATCCCTTGAGTTGTAAAATGATATCAAACTAACCACAGTATTGCATTTAACCTTGGCATAACCCTAACCAAGACATTGACTGAATACAATTTTATTTTGTTGAAACTTTGATACATTTTTGTTATTGCCTGGCACATGTGAGTGGCACATGTGAGTAAAATTACTTGTGCAAATGCTTGAACATTTTATTTTCACAATAAAAATATTATATATTTACATATTAGAAAATGTAACTGAACTCCAGGGTTTTCCTGCAGTCCTGGGATTTGAACTCACAACCTTTAAATCAGACCTAAGGGCTCCTACTGTATTTTCTATTCAGAAGATAAAAGATTAACAAAAGATTAACCCACAGTACAAGCCTGCACTGTACTTTGAGATATTGAATGGTATGCTTTAGACACTGTGGTGGATAACAGTTACAACCAGGCATTTACCAACAAAATCGATAAATAAATAAGAACCATCTCAAGGATGATCAGAAGAAATGGAAAGCACCTGAGGTAAATATTTGAGTGTCACAGCAAAGGGTCTGAATACTTAGGACCATGTGATATTTCAGTTTTTCTTTTTTAATAAATCTGCAACAGTGTCAACAATTCTGTGTTTTTCTGTCAATATAGGGTGCTGTGTGTACATTCATGAGGAAAAGAAATGAACTTAAATGATTTTAGCAAATGGCTGCAAAATAAAAAAGAGTGAAAGATTTAAGGGGGTCTGAATACTTTCTGTACCCACTGTATATAAAGCTCAAATACCACTGACTGACTCACTCACTCATAACGAAATCTCAAAAACCACTGAACGGATTGCAATGAAATTTGGAACATACCTTCCTCTTGGGTCTTAGGTGCTCACTAAGAAAGGGTTTTGAAAAATTCGCCCTGGATCGCGGCTACCTCGCGAAAATCGCGTTTTCTCACGCATTGTAATTTCTTCGAAATAACATTACGGATCCTAATGAAACTTAGTACATTGTTTCTTATTAGATGTTAGATGCACGATAAAAATGATTTTCAAAGTAGTTTGCCCTGTATCGGTACTACAAAGGGGTAGTACGTTATTTGTTGACGTTACGTTCTGATCTCTGATCATCCAGTCCTGCTCAGTGCTTACTGCTTATTGCCATATTGCTTAGCGTTCTGCCTTCCGTAGCGAAGCACAGGTACTTTCAGCTAGTGTATTAATATAATTGACTTCAAAGTCTTCTTTCCCTGCATGCAGTTTTTCATCTGAACACAAAACAACAAAGTAATACACACTGTAAATCACAAGTAATCATAAGTAAAGACTGTTATTATTACTTCAACACAATTCTGTTCCTCTTCACATCATTACAAGCTTTGCTGAAGCAACACATAGACAGTAAAGGAAATACCAAAGAAAAGATGCATTTAGTGCTCTGTTTGTGGCTGTGTATATTTTATATTATAAGGCCTTAAGCAAATGTTAAAAACATTTAATGTGTGTGTGTGTGTGTGTGTGTGTGTGTGTGTGTGTGTGTGTGTGTGTGTGTGTGTGTGTGTGTGTGTGTGAGTGAGTGAGAGAGAGAGTGTGTGTTGACATTGGTGCAAACAAAGAAATCTGCGAGGAACGTGGGAAATGAATCAGGTCAGACAGGAAGTGGGCTGCAACAGGAGTTAGAATAATGACATTTGTTATTTCTTATAGCTACTGTACATAAAGCTACAAAATATCTCCAGTCCAGAGGTCTTAAATATATCATGCCACTCGTCTTAAATAGGCTGTGTGATGTTATCAGTTGAGATAAAGTTTCTGCACCAGTTTTTGTTGTCAGTTTAGTGCCAGCAAAATGCTCTTAGTGACCTGAAGTATATGAAGTGCTATTAGCTACTATTACAGCACATGAAACAGCAAACTGTCTCATAATATAGGCAGAGGCAGATGTAAGAAAAAATAACCATAACCTGGACATGAAGCTATAGTCTGTGGACAAACACCTACAAACATGGAAAGGCAAACATAAGACTAAGAGTTGAGACTTACATACGTGTGTTAATTAACCGTGAAACAGGAAACAAGTGTGTGTGATAAGTAACTTGTAATTCAGACATGGACGTGCTAGTAAATACAGTTAAAAATCTTTACACAGATGTTTTTTTTTTTTATAATCATCAGAATCAGAATACTTTATTGATCCCCTAAAAAAATTGCTGGTTCAATTCAAGTAAAAATTTAAGTAAAATTAAAAAAGGTTTAATTAAACATACATATAAAAGTGATATATTAAGTGAAATGAAAGTGTAGCAGCATGAAATAAAATTTGTAGCAGAAGTGAAAGAGATGGCAGAAAAATTCGACTACAATGATAGTTATTGCACATTTTATTATTATTATTATTATTATTATTATTATTATTGCATTGAAATTATTGAACATAATTGCCTAAGATATTAACATTATACTATGTAAAATGTATAAAATTATTATATACAGTATATTAATAAACTGCAAAAAGTCTTCTTCTTTCAGCTGCTCCCATTAGGGGTCGCCACAGCAGATCATCCTTCTCCACACCCCCCAGTCCTCTACATCTGCCTCTTTCACACCAACTACCTGCATGTCTTCCCTCACCACATCCATAAACCTCCTCCTTGGTCTTCCTCTTTTCCTCCTACCTGGTGGCTCCATCCTCAGCATTCTCCTACTGATATACCCCATGTCCCTCCTCTGCACATGTCCAAACCATTTCAATCTCGCCTCCCTCACCTTGTCTCCAAAACATCCTACATGCGCGGTTCCTCTAATAAACTCGTTTCTAATCCTGTCCATCCTCGTCACTCCCAATGAAAATCTCAACATCTTCAGCTCTGCTACCTCCAGATCCGCCTCCAGTCTTTTAGTCAGTGCCACTGTCTCTATACAATGCAACATAGCAGGTCTCACCACAGTCCTATAAACTTTCCCTTTCACTCTTGCAGATACCCTTCTATCACAAATCACTCCTGTCACTCTTCTCCACCCACTCCACCCTGCCTGCACTCTTTTCTTCACTTCTCTAACACACTCTCCATTACTTTGCACTGTTGACCCCAGGTACCTGAACTCCTTCACCTTCTCCACCTCCTGCAACCACACCACTTCACTGCCCTCCCTTTCATTTACACATGTACTCTGTCTTACTCCTAGTGACTTTAATTCCCCTTCTCTCCAGCACGTACCTCAACCTCTTCAGGCTCTTCTCAACCTGCTCCCTACTCTCACCACAAACCACAATATCATCCACAAACATCATAGTCTATGGAGACTCTTGTCTGACCTCAACTGTCAACCACTGCAAACAGGAAAGGGCTCAGAGCCGATCCTTGATGCAGTCCAACCTCCACCTGCTGTCACACTGTCCACATACATGTCCTCAGGCATCCTTTAACCTTCCATAATTTTGTTGAACAATCTGGTTAAATAATAAACTGCAAAAAGTGATCTTAGAAAATAAATATTTGGAATAGTTATAAAGTAATAAAGATTTTTCTAACAAAATACAAGATTATAATCCTATTTCTAGGTTTTTGTTTGTTTTTACTCATTTCAAGATTGCAATTGCAGGTCATTTTGCTTATTCCAAGCATTTAGTTCCAGAAAGAAGCTGATGGTTTTATATCTGTTATATAATAGGCACATAATAGGATATAATAAATAGCTTTGCTATATTTAATATATCTTTACTTGGTATATTTCTTTCACAGTGTAGTAATGTTTGCAAGTAAAAATACAACCGCTACTAAAGTTTCTGAAAAATAAAGAGCTTAATTATTATATGAAAAAGCTGTTATGTATTGCAAGAGCATGCTCTGAATCTCTGCTTTAAGTATATGAATATAGCACTAGAATAAACAAAGAGATGTGGGAGTAATATACACTGACTGTTTCATGCTGCTGGTATTTCTCTCATTCAGTTTTCATCCCTTCTAATTTAACAGTTTTGGTTTCCAGTCGGTTCCTTGCCGCTTGTGCACATCTATTTAAACAGTAGCATGTAACGAAAAAAAAAAAAATCATGACTACAGAGTCAGGGGACAAACAATAGCTCATAAAATGATGTTTCTGAGCTGCTGCGAGTCGCCTGGTCAGCCTCGCACTAGTAAATCATATTCAGCAGTATGTCAGGGGTGTCAGATTGAAATTGGCAGGAAATGATTTGCAGGAAGTGAATTGGCAGGACACATCCAATCAGGAGAGAAAGAGCGAGAGCAGGAGAGTGTGAACTAATACTGTGCTATAGGAGGAAAAGAGGTGAAGTGAGTATTTTTTTGCCTCAAATTTGGTGGGAAGGTAGTAAATGATTGAAGAAAACACTAGTGATTTATCATTGTAGAATTTGTATCATTATGTACCTATAGTGCTAATTGTGATTAATGACAACAGGCAGTGTTATTAGTGTATCTTTTTTGTATTTCAGTCATGCTGAGGGTGGATCACCGATTGTATATTCCTCAACACTATTTCTACTTGATGCTCAGGGGTTTTAGAAAGTGTGCTGTGTTTGGCAGGCTGGAGAACAAACTGCACAGGTTAAGTAATAAAATACACAGGGAACACAGATCAGATCATAAAACTACAGACATTAAAAGTGACTAAGGGTGATAGTGTTGGTCTCTTCATTGTATTTTAGCTGGACAACTGTGGCTCGTTGACTCACTAGTGTCTTATTGACTGTATAGAGATTTGACTGTGTGTAGAGAATTTACAGTAAAGCAACTGCTATTTTACCCAGTACCCAGTATCTTTAAGTGATAAAACTTTCTAATAAAATGGAAGCAGATTTTTATATCCTTCATACCAAATGTATACAGTTGCAGCAAATAGTTTGTCACCAATAGTTTGGTATGATTATATGTGCAATATTATGTGCAATATTAAGTGATATTAAGTATTCGCTGGGGAGAACATGCATCACAACCCCAGTTTATATACTTTCACAAAGTTTTGAAGCTTGTAGATACTGTATGTGCATTTAGCACTGAAATAAAACCCTGCTGCAACTAGAGCCAATATTTGAAAGTGATGCTCAAATCTAAAGTGGTGATTTTTTTTGCCGGTTGCCATGGGGAAATTTCTTGGCTTTTCAGAACATCAGGAACAAAGTTGGATGAGGAAACTCAATATGATACAGTTTTTTTTTTCTAGGATATGTCTCCTTTTCACAAGCCCACAATGCTAAAAGGCTGGCCTTATGTTCTATTTTTAGTCATTGGTTGCTCTCTCTCCCTTTTCCTCTTTCCCTTCATTATTCTACCCGAACCACCACTGAGGTCGCTGAAACCCACCTGTGCACACATTAGAACATGCATACTCACACACACATGCGCACAATTTTACCCACAGGGCCCACAGCACTAAGAACAGCTCTCCAAAACTCATCTGTGCTTTTAGGAGACTGGCAGAGAAAGTGAGGGATTATAGAGGACCAGTGTGAAGAGAGCACAAGGGAAAGAAACGGGTAATAGTAATTGAGCAGGCCATTGAAAAATAGAATTTGAAAATGAAATAGCTGGAAAATATTAAGGCTGATTTCCCTGGGCTGCTGGATGTTTTCACACTGTCATTACCATGTCCCAAAGTTCCAGCTTCATGGCCCTACTTGAGAAATTAAAGGTGATTCTCCTGAAGGACTATTTTCCAGAAACTCTGAAGTGCTTGAAAAAATGAGATGAAACACAAAAAAAACACACATTAACGCATTGTCTCTTTCGTAGTTTTTCAACCAGGTTAACAGATTTGCAGATAACCCTCATAATACCCTGACTGCAAAAACCGCACCTGTATTAAAATATTGGCGGATTATAGGTGAATTTATTATCATATAGAACTTGAGTTGTTTACAGCCATACATGGACTGACAGGCAGACAAGCAGAAATGATGATCAATAAAGCTTACCGATCCCTTTGCTCTAAACTGGAGCTCAATAAAGCTGTGAGCCGGGCTTGAGGCTATGTTCTCGTTTCACCCATGACTACACAGCTAAAAAGCAACAAGTGCACCATCAACTCTGTCTTATGGCACTATAGGACTAAAAAAAAACATACAGATAGAGACAAAGGAGAAGCTTAACTGAGACTAGCTCAGGACAACTCATCTCCCAAAGATAGTCGAATACCTTTTCATTTTCTTGCAGATGATAGAAAGAAAAGCCCAGTGAGATAGAAATGATAAGCTGCTTCAGGTCTTTACCCTCGAGCAGTGCACTTCATTAACAAGTTAAAGTCAAGGGCTTTCTTTATGCTAACAGGCCTGGCTGTCACACTTATTGGGGTGAGCCAACTGTCAAATCTAAAGATTTTACACAAACAAGCTGCTGCCAGCAGCAATGAATGTAACTAGCTCTAGCCTTACTATGCTTTTTTTTGTTGTTTTTGTGCTGCTAATTTGCACAGCAATTCTTCAGCATTAATGTATTGTAAAGCAGTTTTCCTGGTGTTCTTGCAGGCAAAAATAATGTTTAATCTTTCTTATATGGAGGATAGTCTGTGCACACAGTCATTGTCTTCAAATACTGTGTATATAACTGAAGACATGTAAAATCAAGCTAAAAGTACATAAATACATAAAAACTGAATATGTCACAGTGATTTTCTCTGAATAAGAACGTTTTCACCTTCATTCATGTGGCAAGAGTGCGTATTTAAATGCGTATGTGTATAACAATAACATCTAATAGCCTTTTAGAGCTACTGGCAGGAAGGAGGAAACCAGAGAACCTGGAGAAGGCACAAACGGATATGAGGAGATTGGATGAAACTACATTATCAATAACCTGAGATCAAGATGATGTCTGCAGCTGTGAAGTGGCAATGCCCCCATTACTCCTATTTATATTATATTATATTATATTATATTATATTATATTATATTATATTATATTATATTATATTATATTATATTATATTATATTATATTATATTCTTCTTCTTCTTCTTTCGGCTGATCCCATTAGGGGTCGCCACAGCGGATCATCCGTCTCCATACCACCCTGTCCTCTATATCTGCCTCTTTTACACCAACTACCTGCATGTCTTCCCTCACCACATCCATGAACCTCCTCCTTGGCCTTCCTCTTTTCCTCCTACCTGGTGGCTCCATCTTCAGCATTTTTCTACCAATATAATTCATGTCCCTTCTCTGCACATGTCCAAACCATCTCAATCTCGCCTCCCTCACCTTGTCACCAAAACATCCTACATGTGCTGTCCCTCTAATAAACTCATTTCTAATCTTGTCCATCCTCGTCACTCCCAACGAAAACCTCAACATCTTCAGCTCTGCTACCTCCAGCTCCACCTCCTGTCTTTTACTCAATGCCACTGTCTCTAATCCATACAACATCGCAGGTCTCACCACAGTCCTATAAACTTTCCCTTTCATTCTTGCAGATACTCTTCTATCACAAATCACTCCTGTCACTCTTCTCCACCCACTCCACCCTGCCTGCACTCTTTTCTTTACTTCCCTAACACACTCTCCATTACTTTGCACTGTTGACCCCAGGTACCTGAACTCCTCCACCTTCTCCACCTCTTCTCCCTGCAACCGCATCACTCCACTGCCCTCCCTCTCATTCACACACATGTACTCTGTCTTACTCCTACTGACTTTCATTCCCCTTCTCTCCAGCGCATATCTCCACCTCTCCAGGCTCTTCTCAACCTGCTCTCTACTCTCACCACAAATCACAATATCATCTGCAAACATCATAGTCCAGGGAGACTCCTGTCTGACCTCGTCCGTCAACCTGTCCATCACCACTGCAAACAGGAAAGGGCTCAGGGCCGATCCTTGATGCAGTCCAACCTTCACCCTGAACCAGTCTGTCGTACCTACTGCACACTTTACTGCCGTCACACTGTCCTCATACATGTCCTGCACCACCCTCACATACTTCTCTGACACACCTGACTTCCTCATACAATACCACAACTCCTCTCTCGGCACCCTGTCGTACGCTTTCTCTAAATCCACAAATACACAATGCAGCTCCTTCTGTCCTTCTCTATACTTCTCCATCAACATCCTTAAAGCAAATAAGGCATCTGTGGTGCTCTTCCTCGGCATGAAACCATACTGTTGCTCACAGATGGTCACCTCTTCTCTCAAACTGGCTTCCACTACTCTTTCCCATAACTTCATGGTGTGACTGATCAACTTAATTCCCCTGTAGTTACTGCAGGTCTGCACATCTCCCTTATGCTTAAAGATCGGTACCAGCACACTCCTTCTCCATTCCTCAGGCATCCTTTCCCCTTCCAGAATCCTGTTAAACAATCTGGTTAAAAACTCCACTGCCATCTCTCCTAAACATCTCCACGCTTCTACCGGTATGTCATCTGGTCCAACCGACTTTTCATTCTTCATCCTCTTAATCGCTGCTCTCACTTCCTCCTTACTAATCCTATCTACATCCTGCTTCACCAACTCCACATCCTCCAACCTTCTCTCTCTCTGATTTTCCTCATTCATCAGCTGCTCAAAATACTCCCTCCATCTTCTCAACACACTCTCCTCACTAGTCAGCACATTTCCCTCTCCATCCTTTATTGCTCTAACTTGCAGTACATCCTTCCCAGCTCGGTCCCTCTGCTTGGCCAATCGGTATAAATCCTTTTCTCCTTCCTTAGTGTCCAACCTCTTATACAGTTCCTCATATGCCTTTTCCTTGGCTTTCGCCACATCCCTTTTAACCTGCTGCCGCATCTCCTTGTACTCCTGCCTACTTTTCTCATCACTCTGTCGATCCCACTTCTGTTTTGCCAACCTCTTTCCCCTAATGCTCTCCTGCACTTCCTCATTCCACCACCACGTCTCCTTGTCTTGCTTTCTATTTCCAGATGTCACACCAAGTACTTTTCTAGCTGCCTCCCTCATCACTCCTGCAGTAGTTGCCCAATCATCCGGCACCTCTTCACCACCACCGAGCCCCTGTCTGACCTCTTCCCTGAACCTCACACTACACTCTTCCTCCTTCAGTTTCCACCATCTTATTCTTCTTTCAAACCTTACTTTCCTCCTCTTCTTCTTCGCCTCCAAAACCATCCTACAGACCACCATCCGATGCTGTCTAGCTACACTGTCCCCCACCAACACCTTACAGTCTCCAATCTCCTTCAGGTTGCATCTCCTACACAGAAAATAATCCACCTGTGTGCACCTTCCTCCACTCTTATACGTCACCCTATGATCCTCCTTCTTCTTAAAATACGTGTTCAACACTGCCATTTCCATCCTTTTAGCAAAATCTACCACCATCTGCCCTTCCACATTCCTCTCCTTAAAACCATACCTACCCATCACCTCCTCATCACCTCTGTTCCCTTCACCTACATGCCCATTAAAGTCTGCCCCAATCACCAATCGTTCTTTCCTAGGTACACCATCTACCACTTCATCTAATTCACTCCAGAATCTTTCTTTCTCCTCCATCTCACAGCCAACTTGTGGAGCATAGGCACTGATGACATTTATCATCATCCCTTCAACTTCCACCTTCACGATCATCACCCTATCAGAAACTCTCTTCACCTCCACTACACTCTTACTGTACGCTTCCTTCAGAATCACCCCTACACCATTTCTCTTCCCATCCACACCATGATAAAACAGTTTAAACCCACCTCCAATGTTCCTGGCCTTACTCCCTTTCCACTTGGTCTCCTGAACACACAACACATCTACCTTTCTCCTCTCCATCATATCAGCTATCTCTCTCCCTTTACCCGTCATAGTACCAACATTTAAAGTACCAACCCGAACCTCTACTCTCCTACACTGCTCCTGTTCCTGCCGTCTCTGTAGACGCCTTCCTCCTCTCCTTCTCCTCCTTCGGCCAACAGTAGCCCAATTTCCACCGGTACCCTGTCGGCTAACGATACCTGTGGCGGTCGTTGTTAACCCGGGCCTCGACCGATCCGGTATGAAATTCTCATTTGTGATCCGCATATTTGATTTGGCACATGTTTTACGCTGGATGCCCTTCCTAACGCAACCCTCCCCATTTACCCGGGCTTGGGACCGGCACTAAGAGTACACTGGCTTGTGCCCCCCTAATGGCTGGGTTTTATATTATATTATATTATATTATATTATATTATATTATATTATATTATATTATATTATATTATATTATAATTTGCAGACATGGACAAATTTGTTATTAAAAACAAAAAAGAATCCACAAATTAATAATCGGCATGAATGTTTATTCCATATTTAATAAACAATAAAACATTATTATTATTATTATTTTATTTTTTTATAATATTTAAAATAATAAAACAAATGAACATGGCATGGACAAATATGATGGGACCCTTAACCTAATGTTTTATTTCACAACCTATAGAGGGCAATCACTGTAAATAGACTTCTGTAGCATTCAGTGAGATTTCTGCACATCAACAGGTACTTTGACTCATTCTACATGAGCAAACTGCTCCAGCTGTCTCCTCCAGACTTTATGTTTACTTGTTTTTCCTAGGCATTCAATCGGATTCAGATTAGGGCTTATAACAATGATAAACTGATGGACACCAAATACTCGTCTGTTTCAAGTTATTTTAGAAAAAAATAATTTAGATTTACCCAAAAAGGTCTTCCTTAAGCCTGGTGCTAGATAAAAACTGGTTCATACTACATTCACAGAGCTGCATAGCCCAGTTGAAGTGTAAACTCAGCAGTCAATCAGTAATCAATCTCTCAAGTCTGAATGTCTCTAATCTTTAATCTAAAAGTCTAGTATCTCTGTAGACTTAACCAGTGGACTTAACTGATGGTGGAGCAAAGACAGGTAGTTTCACACCCAGCCCAAAACTGTCTACTGTCACTTGTACTGAAATGCTGATAATCACCAGCTGGCAAAAAAGACATGAGCAGATATCAGTCATGACAGAAAGATTTACTGACTCAAAATATTGATCTGCTAAGTGATAGATGAGTGAATGTCGATCATGTGCAAAAAGATTCATTCACCCAAGAGAGGCAAAAGTAACTGAAGCAAGGAGACAAACCCTGACAAATTATTACGAGTTAATATAATTACAGTGCACCCGGAAAATACTGTATTCAGCGCTTCACACAAAAAATACCCAATACCGACAGTGCAAAATAAGTGCAAAAACTTTTCTCAAAAAAAAAAAAAAAAAATTGCTCTATGAAAATGTATAAAATAAATAAATAAATAAATAAATAAATAAATATTTTCCTCGATCCAGACTTCTTCTGGAAGCTTGTCATCTCTCCACAGAGAAATGCTGGAGCTTTTTCAGCTTGACCATCGGTTTCTTGGTCACCTCCCTAACTAAGGCCCTTGTCCTCCGATTGCTCAGTTTGGCCGGGTGGCCCGCACTAGGAAGAATCCTGTGGCTTCCAAATTGATTTAATTTACAGATGATAGAGGCCACTGTGCTTATTGGGACCTTTAATGCTGCAGGAACCTTTCTGTACTCTTCTCCAAATCTGTGCCTCAATCAAAATCCTGTCTCTGAGGTTACATCAGTAAAATGAGAAGAGAAGTTGTTGTGGTGAGTTCTGGTTTACTGGGTGCTGCTACAGTTCTGTACCTAATCTCCATGTCTCTATTTGCTCCCAGTTATTGCAGCCCTGTCCATCTATCATTTCTTACTCTATTAAAAATCTATCAGAGCCCTATGCTGTCTAAGATTCTTCCTTTCATATCTTCTCTACCTTGCTTACTCATGCTGTTTATTCTCTCTTTCTCTCTCTCTTTCTCGCTCTCTCTCTCTCTCTCTCTCTCTCTCTCTCTCTCTCTCTCTCTCTCTCTCTCTCTCTCTGTCTGTCTCTAATGCTCTGGCTCTTTAATCCCTCTCCATGCAGCTGTCTTGGCATCGACCCCTTTGCAGGGTGCAGAGGAAAAAGGATTGCAGGAGAGTGAGAAGGCAGGGAAAAAAGAGGCAAAAACTGCATGACAGGAAAAAAAGACTGGTTGCCAGAGAAAAGAAGAAATGATATTAAGAACCAGGGAGAACAGCAGAGAGGTGGGAATCAGACAGGAGTGTTAAAAACAAGATGAAATCTGATGCGACATGGCCTTTGGAACATGAAGAGAAAGAGAGAGAGAGAGAGAGAGAGAGAGAGAGAGAGAGAGAGAGAGAGAGAGAGAGAGAGAGAGAGAGAGAGAGAGAAGATGGGAAAGGAGAAAATGGGGTAGGCAAACAAAATGGAGGTAGATGAAAAAGAAACCAATGAAGTAATCAGCAGCAAGCTAGAGGGTGCATGGGGGAGGGATGGGGGGTGGGTGGGGTCAGTGTGTGAGAGGTAGAGATGCTGGTGCCGCCATGGTAACGGGCCGCTTTGATTTAAATCACAGCGCAGAGTGACTGCCGCTGCTGATGCTGAGTCAATACGTCCAGCAGAATAATTACCAGTCAACGCTTTCAATCACACCGAAGTGGGTGCTGCTGGAAGGAGTTCACCAGCTTTATAAATCATCACCAATCACAGAAGAGACAGAGAGAAATATGGAGGATGAGAGAATGAAAGTGGGAAGGAGATGATGAACCGACCATAAGGATAAGCAAATAAGATGTGCACAGAGAATGAGAAAGATGCAAGGGAATGCCTGCTGCTGTGTTCGTAATGGTTTGGTGTTCACTTCTGCATTCACTGGAAACTCATGAGTAACACAGAACAAGTAGAAGGTGTGATTAAAGGAAGCAATTTTGTATACTAAATTACACAGGTTTGCTCTTCACAGTAATCATGTTCTCTTAGATAAACAGGCACAATGTTGGCTAACTTTACTCCAGAGCAATGCTGCATTCTCAAAGCTTGTTAATTCTCTATAACAGCAGTTCTGACAGTGGTTTAAGTCAAATCACACATTTGCTGAGATTAACATGCTCATTCTCACGCATTATTGTCTCTACAGTAATGGTTTACACATGAACCTGTCTATATATAGAAATGTACAATATGTCTATATGGTAATATGATGATATTTACTATAAGAATGCTTTATCAAGTATATTTAGAAGAAGTCTCCAGCATAACAGTGAGAGGTGAAGCTTTCACTTTAAGTTTATTATCACAGGAAAGTCTTCAAAATGGCAAGCTTTTTTATTTTTAGAATACATTATTGATCCCACAGGGAGATTATTTCTTCTCATATTCCAGCAACGTAGGAAACTGGGGTCAGAGTGCAGTGTCAGTCATGTTACAGCTCCCCCGGAGCTCAGAGGGTTAAGGGCCTTGCTCAGGGGCCCAAGAGTGGCAGCTTGGCGATACTGGGGCTTGCATGGTTTATTTTACTTATATTCAAGTGAGAGGGGAAAAAAGAGAGTTTGCCAATGGAATCTCATTTATAGCAAGAGCTAGCAAGATTTTTTTATTTTACATAAACCTGAATGAATAAAAAAAAAAACATTAAAAGTATAACTTTACTCAATAATTACAAAAATGTGTTAGTAGCATGTAACATGTTACATGGCAAAAATCAACTTCTGAATTTATTTTATTTTTAATAAAATGGCATGTCCTGTCCTGTTTTTTTTCTTTACGTTAGTAAGCTAAGGACAAAAAAGTCAATACACCAAACATATGTAACTGTATAGATGACTTCACAAAAGATTTAGACTTGCATTACACTTGTAAGAAATCTGAAGGGCCACTGCCTATTAGCTGTGTCCCATTCTTTAGATAATATGTGTAAATCAAAACAAACACAGAGCGATTATTCCATGAAGTCTAGCGTACATCCTTTCCACATCATTTGTACCTATCGGTTTGTATTGTGGGATGGAAAACGTGCACTGAATATTCTCTGCTACTAAATGATAGACCCAGAAAATAAGCTAGTACACAGGGAATTGGGCATATTTTCAGACACAGCCTGAGAGTTTGAACTTGTTGAAATGTTGTGGAAGAAATTGGGTTTGGATCTTTCTCTTTCCTCCGAATTTTCAACTCAGACTACAGCTACTTAACCATGTATGACACCTAACATCAGCCAAGTTCGTGCAGAAAATCATTCAAACTGGATCCTAAAGACTAACAAGACAAGCAAAGCAAAGCAAAATCAGCGGCCATGAGAATTTGTGCCAGTCTTGGAGAGGTTGGTCTCCATAAGGGCAGATGGGTTGAGTGGTGGCAGTTATTATTGCAGCTAAAGAGGATAAACACCCACTCCTCAATATTTAACACCACCTGCCATCTTCCTAACCTGACCCCAATTTGACGATTCGCTCTCAGGGAGGCGAAAGAGATCTGAAGAGCCCACTGAGAGGTCCTCCAAGATAGAGAATACGAGCTCCAACAATCCAGATGTGAATGAGATGACACAACTGATGCCAAGAGAGTCGCTGATTAGACCAGCAATGCACTTTATGGTCAACAAGTCACAAAGGACTGAAGATTTAATATAATTTAAAATTGGTTCTTCTTTAGCCTGAGAATTCCAGCATGGTTCAGGAAAGTGTCTGCTTAGCATGTGGTTATGGAAGGCATCAGCCATATGGATTTTAATAAGCGTTCATATGCAGGCTGTTGCTTTGGAAAACAGCCAGGTTGGAAAAAAAATCCATGGTGTTGTTCTGACAGGAATGAAATCTTTATATGTCTGTGTTGCAAGGACTAAATGTAATTCTTCTGACTGGAACCGAGCTGACCGCATTCCAATCACTACTGCTTTTCCTTGTATTTTGCACAAGGCTGTGACCTCAGCATTTCAATCTACCGCTCATACCTCTCACTAAATCTACTGATGAGAAAATGGAGAGGAGGTGGAGGAAGCAAGAGAAGGATGGGGAAAGAGCGGGAAGGAGCAAAATGGTTGACAGATAAAGGATGTGTGTGGGGAGGTGGGGGAGTGGGGTTGCCATATTGTCCTGCCCCACTAGCTCTTACAAATCTCGTAAACAATTACATGGAACAGCTAATTACTTTAATGGTCTTGTTTGCCACACTGGAAACAACTGCAAAGCAAAAGATGCTTGTAAAAAAAAAAAAACCTCTAATAAAATTATTATAATCGCAACACAGAAGACAACACGCTACAAATGATGAAACATTAAAATAGTCAAATTCATGTGAAATGAAAACCATGTCTGTGGAAAGACAAACAAACAAAAAAAACCAAACAAATGCTTGTATAATTAGAGTAACAGACCTCGGCTGATGAACATATGTGGTGTGTAATGAGAGTCTGCAATGACAAAACCATCATTTTGTCTTGTGATCTAAACCAATCCACTGATTCCTGACTTTAATATATCACTCAAAATCATTACTATGATGAATCAAATTGCTCCTGCTTCAGGGTCGTTGGTTTAGATCTAGCCATTGTTTCCAAGAAGACAATACAGTCATCTTTTGGCTCATATATTGAATGAGCCCAGCTTAGTACAAAGATGTCATCAAGTGCTCGATCGCTTCCTTTCAGGTGTCCTAACTGATTGATTGAAAGGGAGGAGTAATGAGACTAATTGGTCAGCCCTAGTTGCCCGATCGATCCCTAACGACTGACAACAATTAATCAGCTTTAAAAGTGTGACCTGTACGGTTTACTGCACACACACTGCACATATGGAAAGACTTGATTTTTTATATGCAGACCTGTTTGTATAATCAAAGGCAAATGTGACAATAAAATTATACTCATCATAATGATCATGCAATAGTCCTGGATCTGCTAATGACTACATTCAGCAAAATCAAATATAGTATAGAGCAGGGGTGGCCAACCAGTCAGAGACTGAGAGCCACATTTTTGACTGTGTTACCGTAAAAAGAGCCACATCATACACATGGGCACACATGAACATCACCCATCCCTTCCTCTTACACACACACACACACACACACACACACACACACACACACACACACACACACACACACACACACACACACCTACCTCTGGTCAGCCAGATTTATTGTAAATGTCACACACCAACATAATGACAGAAATGGACTCCTACAGTTCTAAGACCACAGGCCAGTCATTTTCAACAATGAACATTGTGTCTCACACACACAAACTCGGTTTAACCAAGTCCACAAACAAAAATATAATAATTTACAATAGCGTTTTTCCTTTACTATGCATGTTACTTAGTGGGACTTTTGGCATTCCTTGCCTTAAACAATCCTCTTCAAATCTGCCTCGTATTCCGTTGTTGCCACTCGAAGCAAATCTTTCACATGTGTGTCAGTCAGAACAGATCAATGCTTTGATTTCACGTGTTTCAGGGTAGAAAACACAGACTTTGTTTGTATTTTTTTTTTATGTGCGTGTTCACTTCGTTAGAGTTCAATACGGTATTTTCGTCAAATGCGCATGTGCGTGAGATGAATATGGTGGGCAATTAATTTTTTACAAGGAGCCACATGAGAAACCTGAATTGTGTCAAAGGGCCACACCAACGATATTATTTTAGGGATGCACAGAAATGAAAAATCAATTCAAAAGGCAATGAAATCCATAATTTTTTGTGTTATGCCTTTTGCCTTGGCACCATCACTGGAAAACTTTCCTGCCTTTTTAAAATCGTCCACTACAGACGGAGTGCGCATGCTCAGATTGACTTTACTTTTCTGCGCCGCGTTCTTCTCATATTTAGAATGGCAATCGGGATGTTTGGATTTCAGGTAATGAATTAAACCCGACTTGGAGAAACTCTTTGCAGATACACCCCCTCTTGAAATTTCAGCATTGCATGTTTTGCAAATCGCTATCCGCAAACCGCAGACATGTTGCTCTTATCCAGATAACCGTGTGCTGGCTGCGCTTTTTTATTGCGTCATTACAATTGTGTTTCTGCCATGTTGTTTCGGTGATTTAGGTATTTCCAAAAATTCTCGGTGCATCCCTGTAATTTATGATTGGCTTCATGCCAAGGTCTGATACACCGCAAAGTTTCCCAGTAGGGGCAAGCTCATTTAAGTCATAAAAATACCGTATTGAACTTAAGCAAAGCGAACACGCAGATTAAAAAACAATCAAAAACACAAACTTCGAAAGGAACGTAAGAGCCGCATGAAACCAGCCAAAGAGCCACATGTGGCTTGCGAGCCGTGGGTTGGCCACCCCTGGTATAGAGCGTAGGACAATAATATCATACAGGCTTTGATATACTAATGAAAGTATATGATCATGGCCTTTAAAATATAGGTTTAAATATGGAGATGAGTGTGTATGACCATAACGTTAATATAACGGCTTAAATATGCTCATGATAAAATTTTGAAATCACTATCCACAAGAATCCAGTTAATAGTAATATATTATGTTTTGCAAGCCCTAATTATTGCTATTCTGATCAATGCATCTATGACTGGTTTGAACAACAAACAGAATTATTCTTTCACTCTCTTACACACACATCTCTGCATTTTAAATATGGTGTATATGACCTGAATTTAACCATAATACAGCCTTGGAGCTGCTAATAAAACTCTACAAGTATAAAATAATTAACATGTATGCTGAAGCCTCCTAATTAGAGTATATTACAAATAACATATTTATAATATCTATATGCTAATGAGCACCTACGACCATAATATAATTACAACATAGGCTTTCATATGCTAATGAGAGTATACAGTAGATGTGTTAATAAGTTCATGAATATCCTTAACTCTTTTGGCAGAAGTGTTCATTGTGTAAAGTTAGTCTGTCCCCTTCCTTTTCTTGTGCTTCTTTACTATGCAACCTTATGTAATATGTCAGGACTAAACTGGTTCCAGGTCAATGTGAGCATGTGTTGGGCAGCATCACATCCCCCTGTCATTGATCGTTTTACAATATCAGCAAAACCTGCAGTGTTTTTTCTTTACTTATCCCATAACCGATTGGTTCCACATGCTAACCGTCATGTCATATTGCCAATATTCTTGGACTGGATCAACTCTACTTTATTGCATATTCTCTTTCTGGAATCTTCAAATCCTGCAAGGCTTCGGTTCATCACAGTTTGGTTGTTTCCCTGCTCTAACACACCTGCTAAACCTGATAATTAACTGGGAAGTTGAATTTGGCATCGTTGAACAGGGATATCATCAAACTGTGCCTCACTCACTCTTGCACTCAAGAAATTGTCAAGAGAAAGGTTTTATCTTAGGAATTTAAGTGAAACATGCTACTTTCATGCATGGAATAATATAACGTCCTGAACAACTATTGCAATGCATGAAATTTCACAAATTACTGGTAAAAAAAAAAAGGATAATTTAGTGAGCTATAGTAGGCTGATGCTTCAGGGCAAAGGCAAGAACGTCAACACTATCTGCCCAAATTGCCTGTTGGGGCTCTAGCAGAGCAGAACCCTTTCTAGCGGAAGTTCCCAAAAGAACGATTTCAAATCTAACGCCTGCTACACTGCTGTGCCTTACGCTCTGTCAGGCCAAAGTTAAAAACTTGCTTAAAATAAAGACTGACATCCAGTTACTGAAGCCTGCAGTACAACTGTGAATGGAGCAGGCACATTAACTCTGCTGCTCAATCACAGTCTATAGTCTATGTATCTGTGTGCTGCAGTCGTGACTATGCTCTCTATAAGCTATTTGGAGCCCAAGGGCAGGCCTGCGTGGGCTATAAACCCGAGGGAGGACTGCCAGTGGCGATGTTAAATGGGCCTGGAATGAAAAAAAGAAGATGCTGATGAACTATGCCAGCTATTGTAACTAACGATGGCTCTGAATCCTTTCCAACATTCGATCAGAAATGACCGCAAGTGTCAGAAAGCGGATTGTGTTTCATCAGATCGACACAGGGCTGGGGAACACAACCTGTTACTTTTCTCTTGATTTAACTTTATATTCCTTCCTCACATTTCCTCTTTAACAGTGATGCACTCTGGTCCACTTCTTTGACTACTTTCCTTTCTGAAGCTTAAATAACCTCAACTAAACCCATTCTCCATATGCGCTCTCTCTCTCTCTCTCTCTCTCTCTCTCTCTCTCTCTCTCTCTCTCTCTCTCTCTCTCTCTGTGAGAAGCTCTGGACAAGCCATAGAAAAATAATGTATAATCCTCTCCTCCCACCTCTGCATTTTACCTTCATCCTCTAAGAGCTTTAACCAATTCTCCACAGCCCAGAATCCTGCCATATGCCAGCTCTATCTAAATTACTCTTATACAATATACTTCATCACCCAGGGAAATTTGTAAATTTGCTTTATTAAAGTCCCATGTGACTAATATAGATATGGTAATTCTTTAAAATAAAATTCTTTAATATCCTCACACCAGGTGTGTGTGTGTGTGTGTGTGTGTGTGTGTGTGTGTGTGTGTGTGTGTGTGTGTGTGTGTGTGTGTGTGGTGCAGTGGCTCTCTTGGCAAACTGAGATTTGTTTGAAATTAAGGCACCTAATGTTTCATTCAAACTTTGGGTGATTGCTTAATTAATGCAATTAAAGTGCTGTAATATTCTTTTTATTTCTAATATCATGAACTGCTAAAACAGTGCCATGAAGGTTTTTTGTCTTAATACTTAGTTTTGCAATGCTATCTCTTTTCAAGTTAAATAGAGAGGAATTTGGTTGCATGCATGTAAATTAGCTCTAGGTCAAAAAGATGCTAAATGCTTATGTCATGCTGCTGCCTCAATTTTACCAGTATTCAATTGATAATCAAATAACATTAATGTTACCTAATAGGGTCAGTCTTTTCCTGCAACGATCTGGTAGTAATGATGTTACAATTTCACATGTTTATTGTACAGCACTGTAGAATTCTTGAATCTGTTAGATTACAAGGTGTTGATGAATTTTAGAATCATTCTGTAGCTCTGATAATAGTGACAAATAAGTCAAATTACAGAAGATAAACATATACCATATTAATGCACTTGCTCTAATGTGATATTACACCTATAGTAACAAGTGAGTATATTTGTTGATAATGGTGAGGAGATTTCAGGAGATGTCCTCATCCAGAGTTAAAGTAACTGTGTTGGGCAAAATCATAGCACCTTGTCATTGATTATATTCCAGTATCAGTAAACCCTGCTGTGTTTTTTCTTTACTTACCCACAGCTGATTAGCAACATGCTAACATATGGCCACTATTCTTAGACTGAATCATCTGTACTTAATTGCATATTATCTTGCAGGAATCTGCTTCCATGTATATTAATAACAGTTTGTCTAGAAAAACCCAATTGATCTATTTCAAGTCAACAATTTTGTTCTAAAAATGGCCTCATAAAATGAGAGGTAATACAAGCCTGATGACTCCCTGAACTCAGGTTCAAAACTATAAAACTGTCACATTTAAATAAATGCTGTGTGCCTCTCAGACAACAATGCATGATATGTGCACTATTTAATACACAAATTTTACGTTCTCATATATTACATAAAGACTATTTTTATTTTTCCTTATTGGAGAACTGGTCCTAGTGTGCCCTTGAACATTTTCATTTGCGCTAATGGATTCCATGGCCTCATTCACCTCTCTGTGTCTCCGTCAAATAAAAGCTGACTCCTTTAGTTGACCAGGAGCTTGTGCTGAGTATTCAGCCACTTAGTGTAATAGAATAAACTACAAGACAAGATGAACATGTTCACAGCATATTAAAGTTTCATCATTTCCTGTCACACCCAAAAGGCTGTGTGTTGCTGTAGGCTCTAAGAGTAATTTAAATATTCTCAATCAATAAAACATGACTCGAGGAAGCACAACATACAAATATTTGATTCCTTATATGGGAATTTAAATAAGAATATATATTTAATAGGAAGGTCTGGGGTTCGAGCCCCGGTATCGCCAAGCTGCCACTCTTGGGCCCTTGAGCAAGGCCCTTAACCCTCTATGCTCCGGGGGTCCCTTACAAGGGAAATATCAAGGTCCGTGACGTCGGAGTGACGTGGGGCCGCCTTCCCGTGGGCTCACCACCTGCAGGAGGGACCGTAAGGGACGGTGCTGTGAGGATTGGGCAGCAGTCGAAGGCGGGGGTCTGCTTAGACTGCTGCCCCCGCGACCCGAATTACGGATAAGCGGGAGAAAATGAATGAATGATGAATATATTTAATAGTATTTTTAGCACCAATAGTGTTTCACAAATATGAAGGGTGATGTCAGTGCTTCCCTCAAAGCACTTCACCTATCACAAGGTAGCATTTGGTAGGGGTTTGCGAGGAAGTTAAGCGCATCTTCATAAGTCTGTGTGTGTGTGTGTGTGTGTGTGTGAGTGTGTGTGTGTGTGTGTGTGTGTGTGTGTGTGTGTGTGTGTGTGTGTGTGTGTGTGTAGGTTTAGAGATAGAAAAATAGAGCACATCTGGCTTCGGATTCCCCCCCCCCCATCTCTCTCTCTCTCTCTTTGGCCAGTTTGTGTAAATGCCACACATAAAGGGGCATCAGTGCCACATAAACAATAGTGAATCTAACCAGATTAAAATAATCAGGGGAAGTCAATCAGTGTATGAGGGTATGAATCTGTGAGTGCATGCATCAGTACAGATGTCAGAGAAAGCAAAGCGAGTTCATGCAAATAATGAGCTACTTGACCGATTTTCTTTAAATGCAAAAATACGTCCTAATTTTTTCCTATTTCCTGAGTGGCAGGTAAATTTATGAAAAATTGCTGCCATTCATTCTGCAGGTGTATAATCATGCTCTTGTCACAGTGCTCATTTTCGATGAGCTGCTCAGCTTCCTGTGACAGCGAAAATGATGCCTGTATCTTATCACAATTATGCCACAGTCGAATGCTTCAAAGCCTTTGAGTGTCTATAAGAGTGTGTGTGTGTGTGTGTGTGTGTGTGTGTGTGTGTGTGTGTGTGTGTGTGTGTGTGTTTAGTTCATTGGCACTATATCTATTTCTGTAGCAGTTCAGTGCTATGGGTGTGGCCTAAATTGGAAAGATTTTATTAGTTTGTTTGTTTGTTTATTTATTCTTTTATATGCTGGAACAATAAAACCCTGACGTACTAGTGCCAGTACACGGAGCATTAATCCTGGCTCTGATAGTTCCTTATTTCAGTTCATAATTGTGCTAAAGATGTTCACTGGGCTGTTTTTAATCTCACTAGCTCAGCTATTATTTTTGTCTGGACCTGCCCGAGATATTTTCTAATGAATTTTACATTCCAAATAATAAACACCCTACTCTGCAAAAAATGACACAATGTTAGAAAGTGAAGAAATATATATTGAATATAGTCAAATGTATCAAACAATCCCCATTGCAAGAATGTCACAACATAAGAGGTTCCAAGCCTTTATTTCCATAAAGAAGCTAAATGTTCTGGCAATAGAATAAGAAAATTCAAATTCTGAAATGAGAAAAAATATATTCATGAATAAATATGATTAATGTATATGGCTTATTGTAATATAAAATTTTCTAAAGTATTTTGTATATATATATATATATATATATATATATATATATATATATATATATATATACTGTATATAGTACACTATAGTAGCCTTGTTAAAGCACAGAGACCCTAGCATGTTAGATCACATGCAAAGGCACCACACAGCACCCCATATTTATGTCAACGAACATGTATATAGTCAATCTAGTTGGTCTAGTTGACCTCATGTCAACCAGACACACTCTTAAGCTTTCTAAATAATTAGTGCAGCCACTAAACATACAGTATCTATATTTGTAGCCAGTAATTCTATCCATGTATTTGGGTTTTTTATACTATACTAACCTCCTTACAAGGGTTTTATAGTAAAAGAGCACTCTTAGTCCGTGACCTAGTGAACCACAATCAGAATGCATTTACTGATGGAGACTTCAGAACAGCTCTGTAAGCCGCTCTGGGAAAAAGGGCATCTGCTCATCATAAATCTCCACAACTGTTACTTCAGCAGCATGACATGTGAATGAAGAATTGTTTGCATGTGCATGTACGTACATGTACCAGATCAATGAGTGCTAATATATGCGCATATATGTGTGTGTGTGTGTGTGTGTGTGTGTGTGTGTGTGTGTGTGTGTGTGTGTGTGTGTGTGTGTGTGTGTGAGTGTGAGAGAGAGTGCGTGTTACTTTAGTCCCTCTTCTGCCTCGCCATTATTTTGTATCAACTTGCTTTATCTTGTTCATTCATCTTCTGCTTTCTCATTTTTCTTAAACAAAGCACACTGCTGTTTATTTTTGGAAAGGTGTCCTGATGTTGAGTATAATAAACCACACAACTCGTATGATCATGCTGCCACATACACTCACTCCATCACTGGTACACAACCTGACGCACAACATATGAGTGATGAGGCGCTTTCCAGCTCACACAGCCCCGTACGCTGACAGGTGATTGGTTGAAACCTGAGACCCAGAGCTGTGCTGATAGTGTTTTCCTGTAGAAAGAAAGAAAGAAAGAAAGAAAGAAAGAAAGAAAGAAAGAAAGAAAGAAAGAAAGAAAGAAAGAAAGAAAGAAAGAAAGAAAGAGTGTGTGTGTCTGTGTCTGTGTAAGGGTACTGTACATCCATGAGCAGCTTTATTCCTGCTCCTCTCAGCAGTCCAGTCATACAGTGAAAGAGGGGCCTAAACTGGCCTCATTAAACAACGAGGTAAAAAAACAGCAAAGCAGAAGCAACTCTCCAGACATTTCATGCAGCAAGATGTGAGAGTGTGAGAGAAACAGACTGAAACAGTGGCTCTTCTCTCCATGTGCTGTATAAACTGCTTGCAAGCTGTCTGAAGTGTCAGGCTGTGTAGAGACTGTGGGCTGCATTGTGGGGCAGGAGGGTGACACCATGCACAATGACATTTGTAGCTACTCTCTACCTGTCACCTCACTCATTCTAGCAGCTATAATGCTAAGTCAACACAAAAGTGATCAATGATTGGCTGGAGTATTATTGTTTCTACTGTGACATTGATCATTTTTCCCATAAGAGCATGTTTCTGTATGTGTTATTCCTCTTATAGCAATGTTCTGTACCAAAATGAACATTTCAGATTAAGCAAAGAATGACATGTACCTTTTATTTAGCATTGCACCAGTACAATTGGTAACTTAGTTGTAAAGGCATTGAACTCTGGATCTGAAGGTCCCTAACCCTACAGCTGCTCAGTTGTATGAATTAGATAAATGTATGTCGCTCTGGAGAAGAGCACCTGCCAAATGCCACAAAGGTAAATGCAATACTCAGGATCATTACTGGGGAAAATTCCAGCAGAAACTGTGAGGAAAGAAATGCATGAATTATTTTTGTCTGCATGTGAAATACTTTTTTTTTTTTGCTATGACTGTTTATTATATGTGTACTTTATGCATAACACATATTTGTGATATTATATTAAAGGATAAAGATATCAGCTATGAACTGATATTGGATGATACTGAAAGTTCAATCAATGTTGTATTGAAATGCTGCAAAATGAAGAAAAAATATAATCGTGCAATTTCTTTTTTATTAGTTCATAGAAACTATTGTTGTGGAATGTCTACAAAACAAGTTGATTTCTGATCCAGTAGACATGAAAGAAATGATAAACATCACTTCAATTGCACACTTTTTTGAAAAAAAAAAAAATATATATAATAATAATAAATTTATGAGTCACATCCATGTATAGCATGTTACCATGACCATGTTAATACTGTATACAGTATATATCTCATAGCCAACATTGTGGTCCAGGCTGTACTGATATAAAAAAGAGCTTCTGCGCAAGTGCTGTGCTCTAAATCAATTTAATATCGGATCAGCAATTTTTAAGTCTTTCTGATTCAATTTTCCTTACTTCCCAGCAGCATAAAATAAAATATTTGCTGTCAATAATAATAACAATAAAAAAAAAAAACCTCTGCAGTGCTCTCGGCTGTTTAAATATTCACATAAACAAATGCAGTGGGCCACAAATATCCAAGCAATCAGCAGACTCCTACAGCCCCAGTATTCAGGCAGTTTAAACTAGGCAGCACTTGTGCGTGCGATTTGGAAAGAAAAGACTGAGAGACTGTATTTGTTTGTTATTTTGAGTTTGCTTCAACTAATTTGTGCCAAGATTACTGACTGCACCTTTACTACATGCCACTAGGGAAATATAATGGGATCAACATGCATTCATCAATAGGCATGCCCACACAAATTAGATCGTGCACACACACACAAACACACACACACACACACACACACACACACACACACACACACACACACACACACACACACACACACACACACAAAATGATCCACTCACTTTCTAATCTTCCACTTGTTTCTTTTTTCACAATAATCAACAAGCATACATGCATTAGTCAGAACCACTTAAAGAGGTGCTATGACTCAACTGCAGACACCCTTAAAAAAACCAAGGATGTTATAACAAAAGCCTATATATCATCACAAAAACTGCGGATAAGCATTGTTATTAGAGCAGAAAAGCACAGTTTGCTTTGAGAGAAATTATCTGTACAAAGTGAATAGAACTATAGCTGGAAGGAGCTGTAGAATGATCGAGGTGCAAGGCGCAGTTTGTTTGCTCCTAATGTGTTTACTGAGCCAGATTCATTTATTCCCAGCCTAATGTCTTCATGTGAGATGGGAAACTGAGGCAAGCAAGAGTATTACAGGCTGTGACACCAGGTGAGCTCATGTGATTAGCACAGGAAGATAATCTGGCACCATGTTCCTAACTTTTCATCTTGGAGCATGGGCATTTTTCTCATTTGGAAATTGGGTGAAGTTTCGGAAGTCATAGAATCGATGTTCTGTAGAAAACCTTAACATTTAAATTAAAGTAGTTTTACATTAGAAGGCGGGGTAATACAATTTATAGAGTATATTTGGGATTTCAATCATTTATTATCTTTTTTGAATTGATCATATGTTTGGAATTCTTATCCAGTCTAAACTGAGATATAGGGTGCTGCAGATCTATGAGGATTCGCCCCAATTTTTGAATCCAACCTTTCTGGAACTAGTGATCCATTTAATATCATCCCTGCACCATAAGGCACAGAAGTTGCCAGATGTTAGGCGGAGCTAAACTGAGTTTATGAGAGAGAGAGAGAGAGAGAGAGAGAGAGAGAGAGAGAGAGAGAGAGAGAGAGAGAGAGAGAGAGAGAGAGAGAGAGAGAGAGTGCATTTCAGACAGAGTAGTGCTTCAGGGAGAATGGCCTGGTCAGTGTTGTGGATGCATTTGGGAGGAGATCAAGCTCAGAGTGCATTCTCAGCTTCACATAGTGATCAAAACAGTCTAGTTTAGTAGCATTAGAAACAGAGAAAGAGAATGAGAGAGAGAGAGAGAGAGAGAGAGAGAGAGAGAGAGAGAGAGAGAGAGAGAGAGAGAGAGAGGCAAGAGGGTGAAGAGCAGTGCCAAAGGGAGCCATGTAAAGGTTGAGGCTAATGAATGTTGTGCGTTAACGGGACATGGCTGTGTCGCTTTGGACCTTTTTAAATCACAGCACAGATGAACAATGCCGCCGGTCCTTAATGATGGCATGTCGTGGTTAAAAGTGAGCGGACAGGGAATCTTCCATTTTAGGGCCTCACTGTCAAACCTGAGGAGGAAGCTGGAAATTAGAGGAAACAGAGAGACAGAAAGGGTGGAAGGCTTACCTAGCTTTTCTCATGAGGCCTAATTTACAAGCCCACTGATCAATGGGTTAATTAAGTAGAGAGGAGTGTGGCTTTGGTGGGGAAGGGGGAGTGAAGGGAAAAGGGGAGGTGGGTGAGAAAGGGGGAAAAAGAAACCTTGGTGGCTGAAAGGAACTGTCCTTCATCTGCTAAAACTATACAGACATTTACACTGCAAGCATTAACTACCTTTGTAATGGCATGTGCACTTGACAAGGCTTTACACTGATGCGGTGTGACTTAGATAGGATTAATTAATATGTCAAAGGTTTGTGACATTGCTGGTAATGCATTTTTCTACAGGTGTGTAAGGAATTTATAATTCAAGGTAAAATAAGGCTTCTGACAGCTAGTGTGGGTTTGAGAGAGAGAGAGAGAGAGAGAGAGAGAGAGAGAGAGAGAACAGCTCTATGAACAGCTCTTCTTGCTTCAGTCCATTCCTGCAGTTGAGAAGCAAAAACAAAATAAATGAATTCATGTACAGGTAAGGCATCTCCGCCTGGGTGGCCCCACACTTCCTGAGGCTGGACAAGAGGCATGTTTTCCAGTTAAAAACTCATCTTTGTCCTCTGAAATGTGTTTATTGCCATCCCCTAGGAGGAGAAAAAAAAATTGAAGAGAAGAGATGAGGAAACCCTGCTGACTCGTTGCTCCATGCTTACTACTCTGTCTCTCTTCACTTTTTTCATAAGCAATCTCTCGAGATTAAAAATGTTCTGCACGTAATACTAGCAAAATTTTCTAACAACTGCAAGTTTTTTCTAACCATGAGTCCAACTTGTGCTTTATGTCCAGTTCAATGTCTGAGACTCCCAAGCAGAACATTTCCACCAGAAGAAAGAATTAGAATTGATAAATCCCACACATACAAATATACATAGGAATATAGCATTTGCTTGCTTGCTAGTTGTCTTTCATTCTCTGGCAATGTTTAGCCTATATAAGCATTGTTGGACATTTGATTAAATCAGGAGTCTGAACTCGGAATTATGTCAATTTTGAGCTTGGCATGTATAAGCTCCAAAGTATAAAGAAAGACATGTCCATAGAAGGAACAAACTACCCAGCCAGCATTAGTAATCATACGTTCATAGTGCATTTAATTTCTCAAAACAGCAAACTGTATATAAAATGTTGCAGATTTAATAAACTAACATATCTGTTTACATTGAACTAAGGTTAACACTATTAGAAACCTATTTGAAGTAGTGAAATTACATTTATTAGATTGAAAAGTGCATTTTGTGTGGATGCCAGAATTTAATTACTGAAGATTCAATAAATCTTGCCTGAACAATAACATTCATAAGGAGAATAAATTACCTGTTTTTCAGTTCCATTGACAAAGATTCAAAGCACAGGCAATTAATAAGTGGAAAAGGCTATCATCTGATGAAACCAGAACTATATTTCTTTATGATTAGCTAGCTGACTAGCAGCTATCAAACATAAATGTGGAAAAAACACAAGATGAGTGGTTAATCCTGTTTCTCAGCTGGGGCTTGTGATTAAGCAAATCAAGGGAGGCATTCGTTTGCTGTTTGGGGTGGTTAAGCATGGAGGATTTGTAATTTGATATCATTGACCTTTCATTAAAAATCATTATAATGCAATTACTGTGAAACCAAATTTTTTGACACAGAATATAAATAGCTGTTCTGCATGTGAGTTAGGCAAACCAATCACTAATAGACATTTGTCTTAGTGGTCTGATTGGCCTGAGTAAAGTTTGCATTAACTTATTTGCTTTTCTAAAATTGCGCCAAAAGCTCAGAATGTGGAACATATTCTGGCATTATTTATATTTATATAAAAATATATGCATGTTTTGTGCCCACAAGAACTGAATTAACCTAATTAAAGGCATTCAGAGATTTATGTTCCTTGGGATTTAAAAAAAAAAAATCCCTAGCAGCAGTTTTACATAGAAACCAGAGAAGACCATTTTATCTCAATACCAAGGGAGTGAAAGTTTCTTCCTTCCAGTCTTTTCTCTCTCCTTGTAGTGTAATTTAACTCTGTACAGTATTGGCATGCTTTTAACCACACTTCTGAGCTGCAGAATTACAGAACAGGGTTGTTGTTAAAATCCGCTTGCATAACTGTTGTACGGGCCCCTAACCTGATAACACTCGCTGATGAACAACAATTCAAGCCAAAATTGGAAAACTTATTTATAACCTAGCACCTTCTGCAAATCTCCTTACAAGTGTCTTGTTCAATATCATTGAAACTGTACCACTGCGCTACGAGCAATGCTTTACGCACAGGAATGTAAAGCTCCACCGTTTCGAATTGGTGTTCTGGTTCTCATTGCTGCGGCATTGTTTCAAACTAGCATTTATTTTAAAATAAAGTGTGAAGCAATAATGAGAAAATCGATATTCTTTATGTGTGTTAAAATCTGATAGAACAAGAATATGACTTCTTCACTATTACATTTTCCTGAGTTTCTATGAAACACATCTCAACCTGACCATGTTTTTTTACTAAATTGCTCTACAATGGTTTTTTTTGATCTCTCAAACTCACAATCTGCTTTCGCTCACACCAACTACTGCTGATTAATATTTATATGCTGACCCTCCGTGATGTGCATTAATATTCATTAGTTAATAAGAGTAAGTTCCAATATACAAGCCTGACAGAGAAAATGAGGGAAAAAGAGACACAAAATGCTCACAGATTTGAAAGTACAGAAAGTCAATTAAATTTTTGCTTTCTTGTGACTCAAGATACAAAAAATACTCTTCTCAAGATCACAGCTTATTTTTTGAATGTTTCGTAGTGCACTGCTAAGCATAAATGGGTGCGTGCATCTGTTTTTAGTTTAATGAGGGAGTGTTTTGCAGGAAATAACTGGTACAGTGGTAAAGTATTGGCCTGGGGAGTGGTAGTTTAGTGGTTAAGGTGCTGGGTTACTGTTCGGAAGGCCGGGGGTTTCAGCCCCAATATCGCCAAGCTGTCACTCTTGGGCCCTTTAGCAAGCCTCTTAACCCCCTGTGGGCCAGGGGTGTATATTATCTCTGACCTTAGCTTCCAAGCAAGCTGGGATATACAAAGAAAGAATCTCACTGTGCTCTAATGTATATGTGACAAATAAAGGCTTTTATATTTTATTACCTTTTTGAGGTTGTTAAAAAAAATGCATTTTAACATATAGAAAAATGTGTAATTTCTACATGAAAGGTAGAAAATGTGTTAGAGTGGGAAGTCTATAGCTATGTGGATGGCTAATGCTATTCCCATAAATTACATAATGCCAGGATAATAGTGTGAAACTAGTGTTTTTCAAACTGTTACATTTTAAAATCTTAGCCAGAAAATGCTGATTCATTATTTAATGTACATTTACTAAACCATCTTTTGTACAATTGCACTGATCTATGTGTGTTCTCAGGGTTGTCCTGACAGAAACATGATAAGTCTTATAAGTTGGATAATTACAGAAAAAATCATGATATTCTACTTAGAAATGTAACTTGTATTTTATTCATAATGCACTGTACAAAACTAACAAAAAAATTGTCAGTAGTAGTTAGGTCTATATATGGAGATTTGTAAAAACCTACAACCTAAAACCAGATGTTGCTATGGAAAAAAAATTGGCAAACAGCCAAAAGAAAAAGTAAAAATTCATGCATTAGCCAGTATTTTGTACAAATCAACTCTTATTGTTTCGAGACATATACATCAATGTATTTGTAGAATTCCGGACCGCAATTATTTTAAGAACCATCAATTTAACTTTTCTCTCAGCACTATTAGTTCTTATTCCTATCCCCATTCATTCGAGTGTATACCTGTCAGCGGAGTCAGAATCAGAACAAACCTAATGGGAGGTTATTAGGCTTCCCTCACAGGGGCAAAGTCTGCCGTTTAACAAATGAGTCAGTGAAGTAAAATAGCATTGAGAAATGAGCTCTCTGGACAACTAGCACACAAATAAGCCAAAACATCTCAACATCTCTAAACACTCAGGTTCACTCAGTCTGGCTGTTACCAGCTGCATACTAATGGATCATGCTATACACACAACATAGAGTCATGAACACATATAGACAGGTTTTTGTGACTATCCTCTCAATCAGACACATCAAACTCTATTATATTATATTATATTATATTATCACAGCTAGTGCAAGCATGTTTCCAAATACAGGGCATATAAGAGAAAATGTGGTGTTTCATCTGTCCTCTTTGCCCATCAGTCCAAATAAAGATGTGTCCTACCAATTGTTGTCTAAATAAATTTCATGCATCTCAATCTCAATCTTAATCAAGAGGCTCATCGTATTTTTCAATACCTAAGAAACTAACCTGACCAAAACACCAAGCATCCTTATAGTTATTTGTACTTGTAAGTCCTCTGTAAGTCACTCTGACACAGGGTTGATGCTTTTAGTGCTGATTGTAACAGCAGCAGTGACAATCATCGCTATGGCTGTGAAGAAATAGTAAGCAAAAACAAGTGACACTTCAGATTTGGCCTGTCTTCATCACTATCACACTGCTCACCATCTCATCTTTCCCTCTTCCCCTGCCTCTAACAGGTGTGTCCTCATTTGATGAAAGACTCCATCACATGAGTACAACAGTGAAGTGCTAACTCCCACTGTTTATGAGAGAGTAAGAATGAAAGAGAGGGCTAATTGAGCATCACAGAATAGGGGTTAAATTCTTCGTTTCAAAACAAGCTTTCTCTCTTTGTCTGTCTCTCTGTCTCTCTCTCTCTCTCTTTCTCTCTCTCTCTCTCTCTCTCTCTCTCTCTCTCTCTCTCTCTCTCTCTCTCTCTCAGCACTGTGCCAAAGCAGGCTAGGGATGACTGCAGTGCCTGATCTGGAGAAAGTGGCCTTGCGGTGCCAGAGGGCCTCGCCAATCAGCTCACCAGTGCCAGGAGTGCGCTGCTTCTCAGCCGATCCCCGCTGTTCCCACTGTGCCCATTAGCCACCGTAACCTACATATCCAGTCAGCCAAGAAAGCAAGAAGCACTCCAGAGGCATGACTTGCTCTGTTCACTTGTCTTACAATCTTTACAGTTTCCCACTGTAATACACATTAGAACAGATAAATGCACTTTAACCTTAATAATTGCTTTCTTGCTACTCTTCACTTCTCAATAACGGCTGTAATAATGTCGGTGAGACAGTTACTTATTAGGGTGTAAGTGTATACATGTGTTTATGAGTGCGAAAAAAAACGAGGCACGAAAGATAAAACGTTCAACACTTCATTAGTCTTCATCCCAGCTGGTCTGTGATGGGCACCTGTGACCTTCCCTGGCCATTATGCAGCTGATAGCAATAGCCATCTCCTCAATGATAGCTGCTATTAAACATTAACATTCAGACAAGGACATAGACAAAGGCAGCCACCCACATCCCGCTCATACAGCACCATCGTCGCACTGCAGTCCAGACCACCAGATTACTGACACGACAATACAAAGTGCACATACTATATAGGGAGGGTAAAAAATCTAAAAGAGACAAAAAGGAAAGGGGGTGATAGGTAAAAAATCCGAAAACATTACCTGGACTATTTACCTGTTGTATAATGACACACTGATGCTAAAGTGAAATAAATTGTTTAATTTTTGCTTACAACCAGTAATTTTGTTAATTGGGTATGAACATTCATAACCACCAGGATTTTTATAAAATAGTCAAACAGTTGGGAAGGGATACACACTTTACTCTTTAACTCCTCGATCCATGATATTATGGAAGAATTTGCATGACCGGAACCCAAATAGTAATAATATGGCATCGGTAGCACTCTTTTTTATTATGGCTTCCCTTGAACAAGATAATAATGGTTTCTATATGTCTATGCGTGTACATGTTATATTACAATGCACTCATCTCTCTGGCTGACTTATATCCCTATAACAGCAGAAACAGGACACAGGATATTAGGAAGGAGTGACCTCATGTCAGGTGTGAATGATGTAGACGAGTTACAACAAAGGTGTCATGGCAGATCATCCTGATATAATCAATAAAAATAATTTATTATAGGGAGTTTTAATTAAGAAACTCAGAGACAGCTGGAGCTGTTAAAATGCAGCAATGGATAGATTATAGATTTTCTGACCCATAGATAAATTATTTATGTTGACCAGTTGA